>NC_035441.2:33008066-33289202 GCF_002127325.2 Helianthus annuus | reverse complement strand
CGTGAACCATATTTTAGAAGATGCCCCCAAGACGTCAAACACGAATGCCTACCAATGAGGCAGAACTTCAGCAGGTCATCGCGGCCGCCATCGCGCAATACGCCGCCTCCCAAGGAGGAACTAGCGGAAGTAATTCTGGCAATACCGGCAACAACAATCCGCCTCATGGTAATACTAAGTTATTAAGGCATACCATGATACATTGGATATCTCTAGCAAGTTTGCTAGTGCCATTCATATATTGTAACGTATGTGCAGGGTGCACCTACAAGCAGTTCCTAGACTGCAAGCCTGTCAACTTTGATGGCACCGGAGGTGCTGTTGCTTTTGTTCGATGGGCTGAGAAGACAGAATCTGTTCTCCAAATGGGCAAGTGCGCTCCAGACCAGCAAGTTACCTACATTTCTGGGCTATTGTTGGACGGAGCCCTGTCATGGTGGAATTTACAAGTTCAAACCCTTGGTGAAGCCGCAGCCTACGCAACGACATGGAACGAGCTGAAAGAGCTCATGCGTAGGAAGTATTTCTCTAGTGTAGAAATTCAAAGGTTGGAAACTGAGTTTTGGCATTTGAAGATGGAAGGTCCGAAAATCGCAGAGTATGTTCAAAGGTTTCACGATCTGTCACATGTGGTACCTTATATGGTCACACCAGAATTCAAGCGGATTGAGCGCCTCATTTGGGGTTCAGCTCCTCAAATCATAAGTATGGTGACCTCTTGCAAGCCTGCAACTATCACTGAGGCAATTGATCTGAGCGTGGCTCTCACTGAGGAGGCTATTCGCCTAAACAAGTTTTCTGATGATGAGTCAAAGAAAAAGGAGACTCACGTCGAGTCATCCGGGGGTAACAAACGAAAGTTCTCGAACTTCAAACAAGACACTAGTGGGGTTGTTAAGAAAGGAGAACCCAACGCACCAGTCCAAGCTACAACTGGCACTAGAAGGAAAGAAAAGGGATATATGGGTACACATCCCAAGTGCAACACCTGCCAGCATCACCATTCTGGCCGGTGTGGTTCAAAAGTATGTGAAGCATGTGGGAAAACTGGTAACTCGAAAGATTCTTGTTGGGCCACTGTTGGCCGGGGAGGCCAAGGTGGATTTGGAAATAGAAACAATAACCGAGGTGGAAATGAAAATCGCCCACAAGGAAACAATAGAGGGAATGGGAATCAAGGCAACAATGTGAATCAGGCTGGTAATGCGAACCGAAACAACAACAATCAAGCTGGGAATGGAGGTGGAAATGGGCAAAGACCAGGTTGCTTTAACTGTGGTGACATTGGGCACTATAAGAGGAACTGCCCAGAATTGAACCAAGCCCGTGGAAGAGTGTTTAATATCGAAGCAAGGGAAGCACGCCAGGACCCAATGTTGTTACTGGTACGTTCCCTGTAAACCAACGCTTTGCATCTGTTTTATTTGATACTGGTGCCGATTATAGCTTCGTATCATTAGAATTTAAGAATATGCTTGGGTTAGCCGCTAGTAAATTAAATATCCCCTACTCAATCGAATTGGCTAATGGAAAGTTAGTAGAAGCTAATGAAGTGGTCAGAGGTTGTGCAATCGAGTTGGGAGAGCGTGAGTTTGCTTTGGATCTACTACCAGTCCATCTGGGGAGCTTCGACGTGGTAGTAGGAATGGATTGATTATCAAGTAACAAGGCGGAGATTGTCTGTCATGTAAAAGTCGTTCGAATCCCAACCGAAGATGGAGAAACAATTGTGGTTCATGGGGAGAAGCGAGATACGCCTTTAAGAATCATCAGCTGCCTGAAAGCCCGTAAGTGTCTACAGAAGGGATGTGCTGCCTTCCTGGCACACATCGTGGATAAGAAAGCTGCTGAGCCGAAAATCGAAGACATCCCTGTCGTGAGGGAATATCCGGAAGTCTTCCCAGAGGACTTGTCAGGATTGCCACCCCAGAGGCAAGTGGAGTTCCGTATTGACTTAGTTCCAGGCGCCGCCCCTGTAGCTAGGGCACCTTATAGACTTGCACCGTCAGAGATGCAGGAATTGTCGACACAACTTCAAGAGTTGCTAGACAAAGGATTCATCAGACCAAGCTTCTCACCTTGGGGAGCTCCGGTCCTATTTGTCAAGAAGAAGGACGGTAGTTTTCGTATGTGTATCGACTACCGAGAGTTGAATAACTTGACTATCAAGAATAGATACCCTCTGCCAAGAATCGATGATTTATTCGATCAGCTCCAAGGTTCAAGCTTTTATTCAAAGATCGATTTGCGATCTGGATACCATCAGTTAAGGATACAAGAGGAAAGTATCTCGAAGACAACCTTCAGAACTCGCTATGGACACTACGAGTTCCTAGTCATGCCGTTTGGGTTGACAAACGCACCTGCTGTTTTCATGGATTTGATGAACAGAGTTTGCAAGCCGTACTTGGATAAGTTCGTGATTGTGTTTATCGACGATATTTTGATTTATTCAAAGACGAAGGCTGAGCACGAACAGCACTTAAGAGCTATTCTGGAGTTGCTGAAAAAGGAACAATTGTATGCCAAATTCTCTAAATGCGAGTTTTGGCTACGTGAAGTCCAATTCCTTGGACACGTGGTGAATGGAGATGGGATTCATGTGGACCCCACCAAGATCGAAGCAATCAAGAATTGGGAAGCCCCAAAGACGCCAACCGAGATTCGACAATTCTTGGGTTTGGCTGGCTACTATCGAAGGTTCATTGAGGATTTTTCAAAGCTCGCTCAACCATTGACACTCCTCACGCAGAAAGATAAGAAGTTTGATTGGGGAATCAAATAGGAAGAAGCGTTTCAGCTGTTAAAAGACAAGCTCTGCAATGCGCCAATCTTAGCACTACCAGAAGGTACAAACGATTTTGGGGTATACTGTGACGCTTCGCGCCAAGGATTGGGTTGCGTGTTGATGCAACGCCAGAAAGTTATAGCTTACGCGTCCCGCCAATTGAAGGTACATGAAAAGAACTATACCACACATGATTTGGGACTCGGCGCAATGGTATTTGCTTTAAAGATCTGGAGACACTACCTATATGGTACGAAATGTACAATTTTTACAGATCATAAGAGCCTACAACACATATTCGACCAGAAGGAGTTGAATATGAGACAAAGACGATGGGTTGAGTTGTTGAATGACTACGACTGCGAAATTAAGTATCATCCGGGGAAGGCGAATGTGTTGCCGACGCCCTAAGTCGAAAAGAAAGGATCAAGCCCATAAGGGTTAGGGCTTTGGAAATGATTATCCAAACCGATCTTTCCTTGCGCATTCGTGCCGCGCAGAAAGAAGCTCTTAAGGAAAGAAACCTTGAAGAAGAGTATCTCCGTGGGATGGAGAAGCAATTAATACCAAACGAGGAAGGAACGTTATGTTTTATGAAAAGGATTTGGGTTCCTCTGTTTGGTGGTTTGAGGAAAGTTATTTTTGATGAGGCACACAAATCGCGGTACTCTATCCATCCAGGAGCGAATAAGATGTACCAAGATCTTAAAGATTATTATTGGTGGCCTAGGATGAAGGGCGACGTTGCTGTTTATGTGAGCAAATGTTTAACGTGTGCTAAGGTGAAAGCAGAATACTAGAAGCCTTTAGGACTTCTGTAACAACCGGAGATTCCCAAGTGGAAATGGGAACAAATCTCAATGGATTTTATTACAAAGTTGCCTAGAACGCCAAGAGGTCATGACACTATTTGGGTAATAGTGGACCGATTAACGAAGTCTGTGCACTTCTTACCTATCAGAGAGAAGGATAACACGAGTAAGTTGGCTGAAATTTACATGAGAGAAATCGTTACACGCCATGGAGTGCCTCTCTCAATCATCTCTGATAGAGACGGAAGGTTCGTATCAAGGATTTGGCAATCCTTCCAAGAAGCTTTTGGCTCACAATTGAATCTGAGCACTGCATTTCACCCACAGACCGACAGACAAAGCGAGCGAATGATACAAACTTTGGAGGATATGCTGAGAGCATGTGTTATGGATTTGGGCGGTAGCTGGGATTAACATTCACCATTAGTCGAATTTTCATACAACAACAGCTACCACACCAGTATTGGTGCCGCGCCATTTGAAGCTCTATATGGACGCAAGTGCAGGTCACCACTTTGTTGGTCTGATGCAGGTGATAGACAGTTGGTTGGTCCTGATGTGGTACAGGAAACCACAGACAAAATTGCACAGATCCGGGATCACATCAAGGCGGCTCGTGATCGTCAGAAATGTTATGCGGATCGAAGAAGGAAACCTCTAGAATTTGAGGTAGGTGATATGGTTTTGTTGAAAGTATCACCCTGGAAGGGTGTGGCACGCTTTGGGAAGCGTGGAAAGTTGAATCCGCGGTATATTGGTCCGTTCAGAATTTTGGAAAGAATTGGGTTAGTAGCGTACAAGTTGGATTTACTTGCTGAACTGAATGGCGTTCACGATACATTTCATGTATCAAATCTGAAGAAAAGTCCAACGCAAGATACTATTGTTATTCCCACAGACGAGATCCATATTGACGACACGCTCCATTTTGTCGAAGAACCGGTTGTTGTTACAAATTGATCAACAAAACCCGCCGGAGCAGTGTCAAGCTCGTCAAAGTTCGTTGGAACGCAAGACATGGTCCTGAATACACCTGGGAGCGTGAGGACCGAATGAAAGAAAAGTACCCGCACTTATTTCCCAAGACCCCTGCATCTAGAAGCAGAACTTAAAATTTCGGGATGAAATTTTTCTAACGGGGGGAGAATGTGACAACCCTCACCAAACCAGGTATCCGTACGACTTAATTAATATTTAATTACTGCATAATTAATGTGCTTGCTTACAATTATGGATAAACTACTACTTGAATACCGATACATGCACATACTTGCATCATACGTTAATTGCTGTCACTCTATTATTTACATACAGTACTTAGTGACAAACTTGATGCACAAAAGCACAGTAGCACAATGAACGGATAACCCAGTAAACGTGCTGACATAGCCAGCACCAGGCAGACACTGCCTCTAAGGCCTGTATGAGACGGGAATAGTTCACTACACTAGTAGAGAGTGTAGGGAAAAGAGGATTGTATAACTGCGTCACTAGGTGATATTATAGTGACCGGATGTGCCAAAAATATGATTTAAACACAAATTCTGCACTTTAATATAAAAATTCAGCATTTTAGCTAACTAGTAAAGTGCAAAAACGCGGAAAAATAATACAAGACACTTTCCAAAGTGTCGGGAACTCTTTGTGTCACTAAAAATAATATTAACGACACTTTAAATGCTTATTAAGCACTTTAACGGATCAGTATCCAACCGAACAACCGGACTTTAACCGGGACATAATAATATTGTCACTAACATTGTCTTTCTTTTTCTGAGCCAGTTAGGGTCCCCAAATACCCTAACACCCGGTACGAAACACCACACACTAGTAATTGGATTAACCTCCTAATTAAACTAACTAGTGCTTAACTAGATGATTAAGATCTAACCAAAAAAAAACCCAACTATCGTTCCCCCTAAGGGGACACACTCTTAGAAGTTTAATTATTTTATTCTTAGTGCCTAATATCTTGTTGACAATTTATATGTTGGATAATACATATGCATGGTTTTACTTTCATATAGCTTTGTTGTGATTAAGCTATGGTATTAAGAAGTCACACCAAATTAACCCACACTTCCGCAAAGCCAGGGTGTGACAGTCATTCCTCGAATGGGAGCTTAACACTCGCAACTGGTCGACAGGTTGTCAATACATGGTTGAGGCAAACGGTTCTTGACTGTCACTTTGTTGAGTTCTCGATAATCAGTACACATACGAAAAGGCTTATTTTCACGGATATAACTGGGGCTCCCCAAAGCAAAAAGCTAGCTCCCACAAAACTCCTGTTCGACAGTTCCTGCAGCTCTTGCAACCCTCTTGGTGCAAGACGGTAAGAGTACGAGCTGCCTCTGACGTGAAATCAAACTTAGATTCCGCCTAACAGTTGTGGAAGTAAACCTGAAAGTTTCTCGGGTAGCACACCGAGAGGAATCACTAACAATTTGTGGATCCTCGATCCTCTTCTCCTTAGCCTTAACATTAGTAACGGTTGCCAACATAGCGGGGAAATCTTTCCGTAGACACTTTCGAACTTTCATAGCTGAGATGGCCCCAACCCTTGCACCACTCTGACGCTCTAGAATAGATAACGGTTCCCCACTAGGGAGGGGATACGCAAAATCTTCTCCTCACAAGGTATATCTGTGCAATATCTGGATAACCAATCCACACTAACTACTGCATTGAAACTGTCAAGTATAGCAAAAGGAAGGTCTATGTCGAACACTTGTCCCACAAGGTCGAGTTTGCATCCCAATGAACATATGAGGTTTCAATTGACTTGCCATCAGCCGACTCCTCAACAGGTTTGGTTCCAAGATGCATCAGGGTTAAACAGAGCAGAGATGAAACGATTAGCTACCAAGAACGTGCAGGCCACCGTGTTGCTATAATCCTGGCTTCGCCCATGCCAATCCTAAATGTCCTTCCACGAACATCATTTCCTGTGTTGTTGTTTTTGTTACAAGGATTTCCAGTACTGTCGTCATCCCTTGGTTGTTGTCGTCTTGAAGTACTAACGGCCAATCTATGCCGTAGGCACCCTCATTTCCATACTGTAGGCTATGATTATAAGTACCTTGATGTTGCCATGACTGTTGCCTCAAATGTCGTTGCTTGAAACGGAGCCCTACGCTCTTTCACCAACCAAGTCCAT
The DNA here is from genome assembly GCF_002127325.2 of Helianthus annuus. NCBI lineage: Eukaryota > Viridiplantae > Streptophyta > Magnoliopsida > Asterales > Asteraceae > Helianthus > Helianthus annuus. Next base: position 33,282,442 of record NC_035441.2, on the reverse strand, counting down.
CCTTTCACATTATGTGTCACGTCCTAAAGCGCTAATCACTGTGCTGGTAGTCATACATTCCACACTATAATCAGTTGTCATTGCTTATGTCCCGATTGATTCGTAAGAGTTGACTCCCATGAGTCGCTGACTAGGGTTAAAGATTCAAATGGAGTCAAATTGCTGATGTTCGTTGCTGGTAATCAGGGCCGTCTAAATACTAAAGTCGGTAAAGTACTACGCTCATCCTCTTGTCCATCGACCTAGCAAGTTGATTGAGCAATACACGGTATGCTGCGAGAGGGTTGCAGAGGTGATCGCACTTTGGGACCTAAGGCGTCAGCGCGCTAAGTTCCAACAAACAAAGATACGTGAGGAAGGCATAGACCAAGCATTCGATGCTGAGGCATCTAACTCAGGGACGTTCGTACAAGCACCTAACATTCTATCCAGTTTGCTAGGTGTTCAGATGGGTGTTCAGGAAATACTTGATAGCATCAAGATTCGTAAAGGGTTCAGAAAGGAGTGAAAAGATCACGTTCAAGTAGGACGCAATCACGGTTAGAACTCCTATAGATTTGTTACGTTTCTCATTGCTCGAATAACGGAACAGAACCCCTTTTTCACTTGTTAAGCCTCACTGGGACTCGCATGCACCACACATTATTATTATGTGTGCACCCACAATAATATTTTGATTTGCATGCTCATCTTAGTTCCGCCTAACTCATGTCAAATGGTTCCTCAAACTCGAATACCAAACAAAGGTTATCAAAACGATAAGATCACAGAAATCCAAGGACTATGGCATACTATCAACGCATCATAAACTAATCAAGCAATCCATGCCATCATGCTATAGTGACGAGTGTGTGTTCGTATACTACGTCATAAACAGATGTGTACGTCATAAACAGAACTGTTCGGTTATAGTCTAGTTTTACAAAAACGTTTTAAAACCAAGTTCACTATAACCAGTGGCTCTGATACCAAACTGTCACACCCCCAAAAATACCCCAAGCGGAAACCCCCGCGAGGCGTGTGACGTACCAGGATCTAGTGTAACAACTCTCACTAAAATTAAATACTTAGTATGTTAATTATCCAATAAGGAAACCCTAATTAAGACACCTAAGTAATTTTGCATAAACCCTAAAATTTCCAGAACAATTGGAATCAGGATCAGGGCCCCTAAAACTCAAGGGGGGGAGGGGGGTAAAACCTAGCTGATAATTATCACAATAATTCGTTGTCTAAAATTCAAATTCACAAACTGTCAACTCATCCAAGCTACCTGGACACGAACCTACCCTACCCTAGAATTGTTACCCGTCGCGCCACGCGACAGGTGCACATTTCCCTGTCGCGACACGCGAGGGAGTCAATTTTTCAGTATAAATAGGGGGGTTGGCACTTGAATTTTGCTGTTAGTTCGACGTCCAAACTCAATTTCTACGTTGAGTTATAACAGAAACAGTAAACAACACACATAAATCACGGAACGCTGCTACAACAAACAGGGTAATAACTCGATCGCTATTACGATTCAACGTCCGATCGATTGTAACTATCCAACGATTGTTTAAGTGCTGCTCAAATTGAGTTTATACTTTGTTATTCATCGTGATTTCGACTTGAATGTTTGAGTGCTGTTCGAACTCGGACTATACTCTGTCATTCGTTGTGAATCCGTTGAATTGTTAAGTATTGCACTTTATTAATCGTTGTGAGGGTTTAATCTCGTGAATTGTCGTAACTGCTGTATTAGTTACTAACCCGTTTGTGTGTGCATTGTTATTTAAATTAGGTTAATCAAGGCTAATCAGTAGGCTTATACTCTGCTCGTTAAATCTGCAATGTGAGTCATTTCTTTTTATCAACTGTTTTACAAAACTCCAAAGTATTTTCAAAGTTATAATTATAGGGATTAAGTCTTTGTAATCACCAAATTACAGCCGGTATGTGGGGTTTTGTATACATTATTTGATAACCGTCACTATTGGACAACGAGTTAGCCAATGAGTCATATGACCATAGTCACAGACACCATCGGGCAAAGAGGCTACCGATGGATGTTCGAGTGACAAGTATTGTGGGTAGTTGGTTTGATATCAGAAACATTGTAATCGCTCTTAATACTGTAATTTATAACCAATGTGTCATTTTTAGTAAACTGAATGATTCACTCAGTATTTCCCCACTGACAAAACAGTTTTCAAACATGTTTCAGGTGATCTGTTGTGATCCAAGGAAAGTGTCGTGAAGCACTTCAAGCTTAGAAAAGTGGCTCAATGTAAATAAATAAAGAAACATGTTTTGTAAAATAAAGATTTCCCAGTGAAATCACCTTATTGTAAATTACTGGGTTTTATCCCTAGATTATATAAACGGGTCGATTTAATATCAAAATATCCTTTATTAAAAAGACTTCCGCTGTCGCCTAAATTAAATACCACGGGATTTCCTGCCTCGCGGCTCTGGACCGGGTCAAACCGGGGCCGAGGGCCGTGACAGGAAAAGGTGGTATCAGAGCCACTGATTTAAGCTTACTACTGATTTTGGCCTATTAAAGAAATTGAGAATACTTAGTAATTTCAATTGCCATTCTGTGAATATGTGTTTTATTAACTGATTAATTGTTAAGTTACAGTATAGGTAAACAAAAGCTTTCTGCTATCTACCACAAATTAGATACTGCACCCACAGAAAAAGGAATCTCTTCCTCAAAACACCCAGCAGATCTGGAAGAAGGGATTTTTGTCCGTAAAGCACAAAATGAAAATCCTCTTACCCCAGAGAAAAGAAATTCGATTATTAGGAAAAGTCAGAAACCCCAACTCAAGAAAGTGAGGTTCAATCCAGAAATCTAGGAATTAGGCAATAGTCCACCTTGGGAAGACAAATTAGATGAAAAATGGGCAAATCTTTATATGCTAGCTACCGTAGCAGAAAATGCAAACCTCTAAACTACCAATAAACCTGGTCTAGTAGAAAATTACTACCCAGTAAATAAATAAATAAATAAATCCTAGTGTGTTCTCTTTCCTGTTGTCTTCTGTACAAATTAGTATGCAATAAAACTTCAATGTTTATTTGTAGAACTTTGTTCCAAAGTTTTAACTTAGCATTTTTGTACATTTTGCATATATGCTATACAGCATGAATGAGATATCGGAAGCATTTCAGAATCTCAATCTATACCCAGTACCAATTGAAGTCTCCCACGACTTTACTGGTTATGTTGCTGACATAGAGGAACCTCTGGAATTCCAAGCTCCACCGCTGGAAAAAGCAAAACCTAAAAAGAGAAGAAGATATGTAGGAGGAGGAAAGTGCGCAGGAGAAAGCCAGCCACTAGGAAACTCCCCAAAATAGAAAACCCTATAGACAAAGGAAAAGGAATCGAAACTGGAGAGAGTTCTAAGCCAGCAGAGATAGAAATCAGGGAAAATTCTAAACAAAAAGGAATAGAAATTGGAGAGAGCTCTAGACAAACTGAAGAAATCATATTTCAAGATGAAATAGACCGTCTACTGGCAAATTGTGATGTCATTAGCCCTATCAACAATAACTATACCCTTACCCGGCCGAAATCCAACTTCCCGTAAATCTGGACCCAGCTATTCCAGACCCACTAATCCACACTCGACCTTTAGGCCAAATGAGAATGGTGGACGATGAACTGGCAATTCCAAAACATGATTAATAGTCCTTATTCTTCCTCCCACAGTTTGATCCAGAACCTAATCCCAATCTCCAATGAGCAACGAAAATTAGGCCGAACTTCGTCAGGTCGGAGAAGAAAGCGATAGGTACAGGGAATAGATCCGGGAAAGGGGAACAGATCTCCTGGAAATACGACGAGAGGAGCATCGCTACTTAAAATGCCAGTTGATCAAAAGATAGTGGGGTCGGGAAGTATGTCTGTATCATAACAGTAATAGTAAAATATAACTCTGTAAAATGGGAAATAAGATCTTGTAAGATAAACAGTGTGTTGGATGCCTATATAATCTATAAAACAAATTGAAGTCGAACATCGACGATTTTGGATATATATCTAGTGTTGTAAGATTTTATATGCTTATGTGTAATTGTTTGTTATATCTAACTATCAATTATTGGATACTAATAATTTATACCAATACTAATTAACAGATGGAAAACGCGAATGAACCAATTAATGAAGTAAACCAATCTGAGCAAATCAAGAAAATCAATATATGACTAGGCAAGATATCGAAATATCATTGCTCAAGGGATAGCTAATGCTATTCTAGAAATTATGGCTGCTGCTCAGAAACCTGCTGAACCACAACAAATCATCCTAGTAAACTTACCCCGGAAGATAACGACAGTAACAGCATAAATGGAGGCGGCAATCATGACGATAATAATCCACGACAGGTTCCACTCCCTAAGAAAATGAAAGCTGCAACCCCTGGTTGCACTTACAAAGAATTTCTTTCTTGCAACCTGCTGAATTTGCAGGCAACGAAGGAGCAACTGCAGTATTGCGTTGGTTAGAGAAAACCGAAGCAGTAATTGCAATAAGTAAGTGTGCCGAAGACGATCAGGTCATGTATGCGTCAAATCTGTTCAAAGAAGGGGCGTTAGAATGGTGGAACACAGTATTACAAGCAAAAGGAAGAAGGATGGCTTATGCTATGAAATGGGAAGAATTTAAGGATATTGTAGAAAGGAAATATTGTCCTGAATATGAAAGAACAAATGACAAATAAGTTCCTAAATCATCGTATGACGGGTGTAGATTGTCGTGGTTATACTTCGACATTCTTTGAATATGCTAGAGTGGTACCAACACTGGCTTCGCCAGAACCGGTACTCATTTCCGCTATATTTGGGGACTAATTAGTGAAATCCGTAACATCGTTAAGGCTGCGAGACCTCGCACTATTGACGATGCTGTGGAATTAGCTAACACCCTAACCGATGAACTTGTGCATACAAGAGAAGAATATCGAAAGAAGGATTTAGCTCAAAAGATTACCCAAGGATTTCGTTTGGGTAATAATAATAATAGGTTTAAAAAGAGAGGAATGAGGCAATCCGCAAATCCGCCTTTTTGCAGAAATTGCAGAAAGAATCATTTTGGAAGATGCAATGTAACCTGCAACTTTTGCAAAATTATAGGACATCGTGAGGAAGATTGTAGGAAAAAGACTAGGGTCTGCTATAATTGCGGAGAAGCTAGGCATTTCAAACCCGAATGCCCTAAATTGGTTAAACCAGCAGATTACAAAGGTAAACCGGCTGACGGAGCTACTAAGAAGAATGCTAGAGCATTTCAGCTAACCACCCAGGAAGCAGAACTCATCCCAGATGTGATAGCTAGTACGTTCTTAGTTCATGACGTGTTTGCAAAAGTATTATTTGACTCTGGTGCAAACCAAAGTTTTATCAATACTTCATTCTGCCAAGCTCTTAATTTACCTTAACCACCCTTAGGCAGATTTTTACAGTTGAAACGGCGGATGGGAATTCTGTTAATATAAATAAAGTTTTGCAAGAAGAAAGATAGAACTTTTAGGCCATAAGTTTTCTGCCAACCTGTTACCTATGAAATTAGCCGGATTTTATGTGGTATTAGGAATGGATTGGTTAGTAGCCAACCATGCTCGAATCCTTTGTGATAAGAATTCCATAGAAATCCGTACCCCCACAGGAGAGGTAATTTTAATTAAAGGAGATAGACCTCGAAAGCCACTAAAATTCATTTCAGAAATAAAGTTGGCTAGTTATTCAAGAAAACAAGAAATGGTGTATATGATTTCTGTAATCATTAACACTAAAAGTAAGAAATTCCAGGACATCCCTATAGTCTCAGAATACCCAGACGTCTTTCTGGAAGAATTACCTGGGTTACCACCCGATAGAGAAGTAGAGTTTAGAATTCATCTAATTCCGGTACTACACCAATAGCCAAGGCACCTTATCGATTAGCACCCACCGAAATGCTAGAATTAAAGAAGCAGTTAGATGAATTATTAAGCAAAGGATTTATACAACCTAGTTCATCCCTTGGGGAGCACCAGTGTTGTTTGTGAAAAAGAAAGATGGATCGATGAGGATGTGTATCGATTATAGGGAACTAAATAAAGTTACAATTCAAAATCGATACCCATTACCCAGGATTGATGATCTTTTTGATCAACTCCAAGGCGCTAGGTATTTTTCTAAGATAGACCTAAGATCCGGATATCACCAGCTGAAAGTACAAGAAGAAGACATACCTAAAACTGCTTTCAGAACTAGGTATGGCCATTATGAGTTTACAGTCATGCCCTTTGGACTAACAAATGCTCTAGCAGCATTTATGGACATGATGAATCGGATTTGTAAACCATACTTAGATAAATTTGTAATCGTTTTCATCGACGATATACTTATTTACTCCAAAGTCAGGAAGAACATTGTAAGCACCTGCATGCACTCCTAACTTTGTTAAGAAAGGAAAAGCTTTACGCCAAATTCTCGAAATGTGAATTTTGGTTGCAAGAAGTGCAATTCTTATGACCCATGGTGAATGACGAAGGAATTCACGTAGATCCTGCTAAAATAGAAGCAATCACCAAATGGAAGGTTCCGCAAAACAGCTATGGAAATTAGAAGTTTTCTAGGCTTAGCTGGATACTACAGACGATTTATTAAGAATTTCTCTAAGATAGTTGTACCTTTGACTAAGTTGACCTGTAAAACCGTTAAGTTTGAATGGGGACATAGACAAGAAGAAGCTTTTAAGATTTTAAAGCACAGATTGACGAATGCTCCAATTTTAGCTTTACCCGAAAGAACTGAAAATTTTGAAGTATATTGTGATGCTTCAAAATTAGGATTCGGATGTGTGTTGATGCAACGCAAGAAGGTAATTGCGTATGCCTCCCGGCAGTTGAAAAAGCACGAAGAAAATTATACGACTCATGACTTAGAATTAGGAGCCATAATTTTTGCGCTTAAAATCTGGAGACATTATCTGTATGGAAGTAAGTTTACTGTTTATACAGATCATAAAAGTTTAAGGTACATATTTGGGCAAAAAGAGTTAAATATGAGGCAAAGAAGATGGATGGAAATCCTAAGCGATTACGACTGTGATATTCAATATCACGAAGGAAAGGCAAACGTAGTTGCAGATGCCTTAAGTCGTAAATATCATGAAAAGCAAAAGCGAGTCCGTGCTCTTAGATTAAATCTAAAAGTAGATTTAATGGAACAATTGAAGGAAGTTCAGGAAACAACAATCAAGGACGATGCTGAAGGAATGAAAGGTTACATAAAAGAACTAGAGCAAGGAAATGATGGAATTTGGAGATTCCATAAGAAACGAATTTGGGTACCGAAGCAGGGAGAATTAAGAAATAAGATTTTAGAAGAAGCTCATAAATCTCGATATACCGTACATCCAGGAAACAATAAGATGTACCAAGATTTAAGAAACAATTTCTGGTGGATAGGAATGAAAAAGGATATAGCTGAATACGTATCAAAATGTCTTACTTGTTCACAAGTTAAGGCAGAACATCAAAAACCTTCAGGACTACTACAACAGTTGGAAATGCCTGTATGGAAATGGGAACTCATAACAATGGATTTTGTTACTAAGTTACCCAAAACCAGAAAAGGTAATGATGCGATTTGGGTAATTGTGGATCGATTAACCAAATCAGCTCACTTTCTACCAATGAAGGAAACCTTTAGCATGGAAAGGCTAGCCAAGTTGTACGTAGATGAAGTAGTATCTTTACATGGAGTCCCACTCTCCATTGTATCAGATAGGGATAGTCGTTTCACTTCCCATTTCTGGACTAGTTTCCAGGAAGCAATGGGAACCCGACTCAACTTAAGTACTGCATATCATCCTCAAACAGACGGACAAAGTGAAAGGACGATACAAACCTTGGAAGACATGCTCCAAGCATGTGTAATTGATTTTGGTGGTAATTGGGATAACCACTTACCCTTAATTGAATTCTCCTATAACGATAGTTATCATTCAAGCATCGAAGCTGCTCCATTCGAAGCACTGTATGGACGCAAGTGCAGAACTCCAGTTTGTTGGGCAGAAATAGGAGAAAGTCAATTATCAGGTCCAGAAATTGTACAGAAACCACGGTCAAGATAACTCAAATCAAAAGAAATTGAAGACGTCTAGAGATCGCCAAGAAAAGCTATGCAGACAATCGTCGCAAGCCACTAGAATTTCAAGTCGGAGACAAGGTACTTTTGAAAGTCTTTCTTGGAAAGGAGTAGTACGATTCGGTAAGAAAGGAAGCTAAGTCCAAGATACGTAGGACCATTTCTAGTAATGCAACGAATAGGACCAGTTGCTTATCGTATACAACTACCAGAAGAACTAGCTGGAGTACATGATGTGTTTCATGTATCCAATCTCAAGAAATGTTTATCCGATGAATCCTGTAGTACCTCTTCAAGATGTAGAGGTAAATGAAAAGTTAAAAATTCGTAGAGAAACCACTGCAAATAGAAGACATGAAAGTCAAGTTTCTCAAACACAAGCGACTAGTGCTAGTCAAAGTCAAATGGGATTCAAGAGAGGACCAGAATACATTTGGGAGCTGGAATCAGAAATGAAGCGGAAATATCCTCATTTATTCTAGTAAATCTCGAGGACGAGATTTTTCTTAAGGTGGGGAGGATGTAACAACTCTCACTAAAAATTAATCTTAGTATGTTAATTATCCAATAAGGAAACCCTAATTAAGACACCCAAGTAATTTTGCATAGACCCTAAAATTTCCAGAACAATCGGAATCAGGATCAGGCCCCTAAAACTCAAGGGGGGGGGGGGGGGTAAAACCTAGCTGATAATTATCACTATAATTTCGTTGTCTAAAATTCAAATTCACAAACTGTCAACTCATCCAAGCTACCTGGACACGAACCTACCCTATCCTAGAATTGTTACCCGTCACGCCACGCGACACGTGCACATCTCCCTGTCGCGAAACGCGAGGGAGTCAATTTTTCAGTAAAAATAGGGGGTTGGCACTTGAAATTTTGCTGTTAGTTCGACGTCCAAACTCAATTTCTACGTTGAGTTATAACAGACAGAAAACAACACACATAAATCACGGAACGCTGCTACAAAACAAACAGGGTAATAACTCGATCGCTATTACGATTCAACGTCCGATCGATTGTAACTATCCAACGATTGTTTAAGTGCTGCTCCAAATTGAGTTTATACTTTGTTATTCATCATGATTTCGACTTAAATGTTTGAGTGCTGTTTTGAACTCACTATACTCTGTCATTCGTTGTGAATCCGTTGAATTATTAAGTATTGCACTTTATTAATCGTTGTGAGGGTTTAATCTCGTGAATTGTCGTAACTGCTGTATTAGTTACTAACCCGTTTGTGTGTGCATTGTTATTTAAATTAGGTTAATCAAGGCTAATCAGTAGGCTTATACTCTGCTCGTTAAATCTGCAATGTGAGTCATTCTCTTTTTATCAACTGTTTTACAAAACTCCAAAAGTATTTTCAAAGTTATAATTACAGGGATTAAGTCTTTGTAATCACCAAATTACAGCCGGTATGTGGGGTTTTGTAATACATTACTTGATAACCGTCACTGTTGGACAACGAGTTAACCAATGAGTGATATGACCATAGTCACAGACACCATCGGGCAAAGAGGCTACCGATGGATGTTCGAGTGACAAGTACTGTGGGTAGTTGGTTTGATATCAGAAACATTGTAATCGCTCTTAATACTGTAATTTTATAACCAATGTGTCATTTTTAGTAAACTGAATGATTCACTCAGTATTTCCCCACTGATAAAACCTTTTTCAAACATGTTTCAGGTGATCTGTTGTGATCCAAGGAAAGTGCCGTGAAGCACTTCAAGCTTAGAAAAGTGGCTCAATGTAAATAATAAAGAACATGTTTTGTAAAATAAATATTTCCCAGTGAAATCACCTTATTGTAAATTACTGGGTTTTATCCCTAGATTATATAAACGGGCAGATTTAATAATCAAATATCCTTTATTAAAAAGACTTCCGATGTCGCCTAAATTAAATACCACGGGATTTCCTGCCTCGCGGCTCTGGATCGGGTCAAACCGGGGCCGAGGGCCGTGACATCTAGCCACCAATCACATTGAACTCATACAAGATTTTAAATGAAACTTTCATTCATTAACATAAAGTGTTACAAAACAGTAATTTCAAATCATCTTATTCAGCGGAAGCATAAATCGTTAGTTAAATGTTTCATAAACCATATGTATGATAACCATTAGACACGTCTCCCGAACTCCATGTATCTCGACCCATGACCACTCCAGCATCCCAGACAGCAAGTTCCACATCCACACATACCTATATACCTGCGAGCATGCACACACGTGTATCAGACAACGCTGGTGAGTTCATAGTTTTACGAAAACGTTAGTTACCAGGTGTTCTAATTCCGTTCATGTGATTTCAATGTTGATCATACCTCGAATACAAGACGGCTCCTAATTTATTTTGCCCTTTCCCAATGCTCCTATCAAAGAATTGGGCATGACTTGAGTCATTAGTTCACACCCGTCCTATCAGGTACGGGGTAAGGGTGTAACGCTCTCCGCGTTTTCATAGCTTTCCTAATTTAGGAATCGAGTCTTGAAAATATTTTTTTAGAAACTGTCCCTTTCGGAAAGGTTAATCGTCAAAAAAATCCTTTTTCTTTAATTTAATTCGTATACAAATACGGTTGTTAATCTATAGTATATATTAATTAATTTTGCAATTTAAAAGTATTTATTTTTTTTAATCGAGTTAGTCTCGTTGAGCTTTAAAGTTAGTTCATACAAACTAACCTAGTCGAGTTAATTTATAAAGTTAGTTTATTTTAAAAGTTTATATAACATCACTTAGTTATATAAAGTCAAGGACTATTTGAGTAATTTTCTGAATTTGAAACTTGAGGGACTATATGTGTATTTAATTGATTGTATAAAAAAACTATACCTAGGGCATGTTTGGGTAAGCTTATTGAAAACAACTTATTGACTTATTGGCTTCTTGGAAAAGTCAGGATTTTGTGACTTATTGACTTATTGGCTTTTCCCGCTCACATACACCCTCTTTGCCAAACATCATTTTAGAGCTTATGACTTTTCAAAAAGCCAATAAGTCAATAAGTTGTTTTCAAAAAGCTTACCCAAACATGCCCCTAATCCCTTCATCTCTCATTCAGCCGACAGCCCGACACCCACCACAACTCCACCTTTCCTACTCTTTCTCCTCTAAGAACATCAGACATCGGAGCCTGCTTTCGACAGGAGCTCTGTTCGTTTTGGCAAACACCAACCACCACCACTCTCCTTATACCCTCTCTCTCACTCTGATAAGAAATCGGCACCACCACACAAGCGACGGCGCTGTGGTGGTTGACTAGGTGACAGGGCACGGCGACCGCGCGGGGTCTTGACGTCGTCGATGACGATGGTGACTGATGGTGGTGACGGAAGTGATGGCTGTTCGATGGTAAGGAGACGGCTGGCAGCGACTGTGGTTCCGGCGACAACAGTGGTGGAGTCCGATTCATGTCCGGTGAGTTGTTCAAAGTGCTAGCCTCCGTTTTATGTCCGATTTCGGAGCTTGTTCAGTCTCGGTTCAGGCACGGTGCGGCTCAGATATTCAGTTTTGTCCAACTCGAGTTTCGATCAGGTTCAAGTTGTGTCGTTTCAGTTTCGGGTTCGGTGCTACGGGTCAGACTCGAGCTTCGGTTCAGCAAGTTCGGGTCTGGTTCAGTCTACGTTGATTCACCGGGTTCAGTTGGTTCGGATTAGAGACGGACAACGAGTCGGGCCAACCCGGTCAGATGTCATCGGAGCCGTACGGAGATCACCACCGGAATCCTCTCATTTCGTTCGGTATATTTTCTTGTTCAGTTGCTTTCCGTTTAATCGCCTGTCGATATGCGTCCATTGCTGGCTCTATACTCAAATCAACTAAATCTATGTAACCGTCTGAGTTTGTTTTTATGAAAACAAAGAAGATGACTGTGATATCTTGTGCAAATAAAATAAAAATCAAAATCTTTCAATCTGGATGTTGTAGAAAATATTAATACTTGTTAGGGAAACACAGAGAGGTCACGGGATTGTTTCCCGGCCCCTTGATTTTCGCTACAATGGTTCTACTTCGTTTCTTTTAAAACCCAATCAACAGGCTTTACTTGTGGCTATTTTATTAGCACTAGTGCTGTATTCAAATGACTGTTTTAGTTTGTAAAATGTAATATATATACATAATGTCTTTTTGTTTGTATATATTTATTCATTACTAGGTTTTTTACCCGGGATTGCTTCCCGGGCTCGAGAAAGTTATTTAAATTAATTAATTACTATTTGTTTGTAATACGATCACATTACATCAACCATCTAATTCGATTAAACAACAATGTCTTCAAATCACCGGATTAGATCATGAATTCATATTAGAGGACAAACAAAAGCACAATAGGACCATATGAATAATATCATTTCCACTTTTACTTCAATGCACTTACACGATAGGATGATTTGGGATTTTGAAAAAATCTTTGTTTTTTTACCTCTTTTACAAAATAAGATGTTGACCAAATTTGAAACAGATGTTGACCAAAAGTCAATACGATATTCACAAATAGTCAAACAAATGTTGAGCTTAAACAGATGTTTGGTTTTAAGGCCAAACATCTATTTATGGCGAAACATCTGTTTAAGTCCAAATATCTGATATAGAAGGAGAACATCTGTTTAAGGCAAAAACATCTGTTTAAGGTCAAACATGTGTTTAAGGTCAAACAACTGTTTAAGTCCAAACATCTGATATAAAAGATAAACATCTGTTAAAGGCCAAACAACTGTTTAAGCCTTAACAGATGTTTAACTTGTTAAGATCTACTGTCTTCTCACACAGTTTTCCTCTTCAAACACTGTTGAACCTAACATGGAAAGTTATTTAAAAACACTGTCTTCAAATCACCGTTTTACCAAAACAGCGGTTTCAAACCATAGTTTTAACCCAACAGTGGTTTTAAACCATCATTTTAACTAAACAGCGGTTTCAACAATAGTTTTTTGAACAGTAGTTCCAAACATCTGTGGACATCAATCTGTTGACCAAAGTCAACAGATTTATCAACCACTGTTTTATTTTCAAACATTTGTTCCCAATAACAGAGTTTTGATCATTTAAACATACCTTTGCCAATATTACAAGCTTTTACACTATCAAACCTAAATATTTATAAAAAGTACAAGTGTTAAACAGCATACAGAGTTCATCCATCATTTGACCCAATTCAACAGATGTATCAACCACTGTTTAATTTTGAAACATCTGCTCTCAATAACAGAGCTTTGATCATTATTAAACTTATTATAGTTGACAAAATAAAACTACAGTACAATATTCAGAATTACTTCATCTTATTATAATCAATTTAATATGAATATTTTAATTTATTATTACAATACTTATTCTTGTGGGTTACGTGCACGTAAACATATGGACGCGAGTACGATCCCGGGTTGAGGCCTGTTTGGCCAATTTTTTGGTATTAATTCCATCTTTCTTTTAATTAATCCGTAAAAACCCATTATTATTTTCTTTAAATTCACTTTCTTTATTATTTAACCTTAAAATTAGATAATAACAATTTATTATAATCCTTTTATAGCATTAAAGGTCTAGACGAAATACCTAAATAATTAATCTATTCAACTTCATAAATAATAGGCTAGATCGCTTATGTTGAATTTTAATATCTAGGGTAATCCTATTCGTTCTTTTGGAATTTTCAACCCTTACTCGTGCGTTATATCAAGGAAATCGCAATACGCAACCAATGTGAGTACCCTTGACCCATTTTCCTTTTAATACACTTTGGGTGCAACATGTTTTACTTGTTAAAATGCACGATTCACAAACATGCTTTATTCAATCAATCCTTATACATGCTTTGTTATGCTTAAGTTCATGCTAGAATTCATACTATTTGTTAAACCCGTCGTAACAATTATAGCGGCTATAGGAGTAGCACACCACCCGACGGGGTTTTGTTAAGTTATATTCTTTACGGTCTCGATATTGTTATATCGAGGTATGCTATTATTCATACTTTACTGTCTTGATGTTGCTACATCGAGGGATGCTATTATACTAGTGGACACTTGGGTTTGACTTTTAGGTAGTGTTTGGTATAAAGGAATAGGAGGTGGAATGGAATGGATGATTCGAGGGAATGAAACAAAATGGTGTTTGGTTGATCAATGGAATGGAATCACCCATTCCAAAAGGCATTCCATCCCTCGAAATCGTTCCTTCCACCCCCCCCCCATGTTTTTTTTCCATTCCATCCTCTCTTACACCATTTGTAAACAACACCACAATCCACCACCTTCGCCAAAACCCACCACCACCCACCACCGACGCCATCGCCATCGCCGCCACCCGCTACCACCTCACCCTGACAGCCACCGTCGCCGCCGCCACCCACTTGCCCACCGTTATCACCCACAAACCGCGACCAACCGCCAACGCCACTCACCGCCGCCGCCCACCACCATCGTCGACGTCACCACTACCGTAACCACCAACCGCCGTTGCCATCGCCACCCACTGCCACCTCTGCTGCCACCCACCACCAACGACCACCTTGCCACCACCACCACTCGTCGTCACCGCCGCACCGCCACTCGCCGCCACCACCACCACCCATCGCCGCCGCCGACACCTACCACTGCCACCTATAACCACCCACAATTACTACCACCGACCACCACCGCCACTCACCGCTTATTTTATTACTCCGTTTTTCTTGCCTACCGAACAATACACAATAATAATTCATTACATTCACACATGGTAACCAAACAAGACCTGGAATGGTAATGATCCATTGCATTCCCTCGTCCATTCCATTACCTCGTCCATTCCATTCCTTCGTCCATTCCATTCCTTCGTCCATTCCATTCCTTCGTCCATTCCATTACCCCATACCAAACAGACCCTTAGTTATGCTTGATAGTTTGACCTTGTATACCAAAATGCTATGTTGGATTGAAAATACTTTTTATGCATATGACACGAGTCTAAAACTTGTGTACTCGCCAGTACCTTTGTATTGAACTACACTTTTAAAACATGTTGCAGGTTTAGCGATGATGTTGGCGATGCATGGAATTTAGTAGGATGCTTAGATACACACTTTAAAATTTGTATTCATATTGTATTGTATTTCATTATTCTTGTTGTTGTATGCTGCTTCAAATTCTTGTAATTGATTCTTTAGAAATGGAATGAAATTATTATTTAAATACTTGTCACTATGAAGTCTCTTGCAATCTATTTCGTCTCACTCCGATGTTTCCGCCATCGGTTGGGGTGTGACAGAGGGTGCCAAACATAGATAGCGCTACCAACTAATACTCCGTTACCTCTCAGGTAACAAACAAGATGGGACTTAAAGGTGATAGAACGAGTGTATTATCCAACATTCCAGATTTTACGCACAAGACGTATTCCTCTCAGGAATACCCATTTGATTTACCCAAAAACCTATCCCCCTCAGGGATACCCAATGATTGTCCCAACCACCAGGACGCATGCTCAAGAGGAATGAACTCACCTTAGATTGCTCGGTATGATACATTACATTACCCTATTCAAGTTGGTCAACCATAACTAACCGTTGTTACCAAGAATAGTCAGTTTCGTAAATGCATAACCCATTCACCTATTCAACACATCTACGTAATACCATTGTCACATAGCAAGCATTTAGATTTGTAGGATCGTTTTCAGACCCGAACGAGTCGATCAGAAGAGTAATTCACCAATACAAAAGGCGGAAACAAGTGTATTAGAGTTATTTCAGCTGTATTCACTTTAAAACTGTCTTGTATATTAATTCTGGAACGATTACAATTCAGAAGACACCTCGACAGAGCTTCGCCGTCGGAAAACTCTTTTTTTTAATTCCGCTCCAAATGGCACACAACATCAGCTATTTATAGAAGTTATGATTCCGCTTGAAACATCTTTAAGCGAAACCTGATTTCGCTCCAAACTATTTCAAGCGAAATCAACATGTAAACTTCAAGCGGAATTACCTCTAATTCGCACTATCTTGATTTCCGAGCCCTGATCTATCTAGTTCTATACAAGACTCGATACAAGACGAAGTCGACAGACGGATGCACCAATAAACTCCCCCTCGGATGTTGACGGAGTCTTCAGTGTCGAGTCTTCGGTTGTCAAACCTTCAGTCTTTATCAGTCTGCTTGCTCTTTTTCAAAGTATTCTCCATTGTAAGCATCCTCACTTCTATTTTCATAATCTCGATCTGGCTTTCTACATTTTTACACTCCCTCTTGATGTCTTCAGACTCCCCCTCTCAATTTGCTGGGATTGCAGTCTGGAAATCACTATCTTCAGGTATTGGAACCTGTCATTTCCTACACATACTCTACCAAACACATAAATTTCTTAAAGTTTTAAAGATTTAAAATTTAGAAACCATTTGCAGGAAATATTCAAAATGATTTAAACTTTAATGACCACTTGTAAACATAACCTCTTCATACACTCTCTCCCAAACCTGTTCATCAAGTTTATCACTTGGAATTTTGAAAATCAGCTTTTCTACATCAGTTGTCGAAAATCTTTTTGGATTTTTCAAAAAGTTTATACTAAAACACACTGAAAATCTTTTTGGATTTTTTTAAAGAACATAAATGCAGTAAAGAAGTATGTACAAACAATATTTTTGTGGGTTTGTGTAAGAGGATCATACAAGTTTTTGAGTCAAATCACTAACACCGTTAAGCTTTTAACATTTTAAGTTCTAAAAAATTTACCTAGATTGTCAGTATACTAGTATACTGGTCCACCTAACTTTTCCCACAAAGTTCAACTGTTTCGAGATACGAGATTAATGTTTTAGATACTTAAACTCATTCGTGTGTCCCACCACTTGAATATACTCCCGTATCCAGATCCCAATATTCAGTCTTACAGGTGAGTATAGCTAGATGATATCTGTAAAGGGGTAGATGCGAAACCGTGAGAGCTCAGGTCAGAACTTCCGTTCAGCAGAGAGATGACGGTTCGACTTTAGGTGTATCCCCTTTAGAGGATCTTTTCTTCAACAGCTTATGATTTAGTATTTTGCAATGTTTTATCATTTTTATGCTGAGGGCGGTGCTATGTTTCAAGCAAAAGCAGAAAATATTATGCGTGGACTAGGCCATTGCTTCCGCAAAGTCAGAAGTCACGGGATAATACCCCAAATATCACTGAGTATAAAGACCTAGTATCTCAGAAAGAGGGACCTTTCAAACAAGATTTCAGGGGTTACCCATATATCCAAGAAATGTTCCCCACAATATAAGCAAGTTTGAAATTTAGATTTATATCTCGTCACAATCTACTAAATGTGCAAAAACCTATTGGCACATCCGCAGTGAGATTGTTTATCACATTTTTTATTTTCCATTTCTTTAGCGTGTTGTGATAGTCCACTGATGTACTATCATTTCCTATTTTTCACAACAGAACTCATTTTTAAATTTTTAGATGTTTTTGGCTTTTTCAAATTTTCTAATAATGTTTTTAGATTTTCTGAAATTGTTACTCCCCCTAAAATTCAAAAACATTTAATGAAATTGAAAACAAACTGTACAAGAAAAATACAACTTGATGTGAATCGCTTCAATTCTCCATCCATTCGGCATTAAACAATCAGAACTTCCACTTACAACAAACTATTTTTCCATCATGCTTTCAAAACACTTAAGTTTTTTTTAATCAAAATGGTTTTTCCGGAAAACTAGTTTTGTTGATTTTACCACTTGTAGGAAATGGGGATCAAATCATCACATTGTTTACCAATCTTTTGAAAGATAGTTAAATCCAGTTCAACTTAATGACCTTGATTAACCACTTGTAAGATCAACAACCAAACATTTTCAACCAATTCACACTTGATGGTTGAATTCTCAAGATGCCGATTCCTACTCCACACTTACCAACCTGGGAGTTCCGGCAATTCACACTTTTCAATTTTCGAAAAAACTTTTTAAGAATGATGCCGATTCATGCTCCGCGATTATCAACTTGGGAGCTCTGGCAAGTCAGGTTTTTATTCTTTGAAAAATATATCCACCCAAGCCTGACCATCCTTGGGTGTAACAACATCTTCTTCACCGTTACTTTCAACAGTCTTGTGAACACTCCTTTTGGAAGCATAAAATTCTTTAACACCTTTGGCCTTACCATTGACCATTTTTCCAAAAATGTGTTTCACATTTCCATTTAAAGTTTTTTCAACATCAAAATTATTCTTTACAGAATAAAGTTGACTTGAAATTTCAACTTTCCCAACTTTCTTTTTAAAATTTTCTGCTCTTAGTGGTGGAAAGTTTTCATCATTCACAGTCGGAACTGATTTTTCAATCTCTTTCATAACAACTTTTGGTTCCTCTGATTTTGTGGAATTAGAATCATCACCAGAACTATTTCCTGAACCCCTAACTACCCATTTTTGGTTTTTCATATTTTCTTTTCTTTTTAAAACATTCTTTGAACACTCACCAACCTCAAATATTGAGTTTTCAAAACCATTAAATTTTCTGGTTGGTAGTTCAGTTTCATCAACAACTTTTTCTTTCAGTTTACCAGAGACTTCATGTTGTTTGTTGATTGCCTTTGGACAATTCCTGGCAATGTGACCAACTATTTTGCAGTTAAAACAGGTTCTCGTCTCCATTTTCTTTTGCACTTTGTTTTATTTCTTCTTGCTTCTTGGCAAGGAATTCTTTGTTTGTCTGCTTCCTGAATGCTTGCTCTTTCTCAGCTTCTGATGATTTTCCTGAAACAAACACAGTTTTTGGTTTATAAACTTTTTCATTTTTATAATTTTTTGGTTGATTAAATCCAAGACCTTTCTTTTTGAAATTACCATTATGGTTTGGTTTCTTTTGAAAACTATAACCATAATTGTAACCCATTTTCTTGTTTATTCTTTGTTGATCTCTTTAAGTGTATTGTTTAGATTTTCCGGAAAGATTTAAATCTTTTATTTCAGAAATATTAATTTATGTAGTTTTGAAAACCTTTTGAATCATTTCAACTTTAACACTTTTTATTGGAAAAATCTCATCAGAATATAATTTGTCAGAATCTTTTAAAGTATATGCTACTTTGACCGGTTCGTCATTCAAATTAGATTTTGATAGCAAAAATTCCTTATCATAAACCCGTTTGTTCTTTTTGACTGTTGACTTAGACGTATCAAACTCAGACTTTGACTCAGCTTTGGACTCCGACTTTGATTCCTCTGTGTCATCTTTATCTAACACCTGATCGACCACTCTTTTTATTAACTCGGACTCATGATCAGTGTCAGATGATGTGAAGGTGATATCAATATTTTCTGGCAAATTATCTGACGACCCAGACTCCCACTGTAAGTTTGTTGCCTTTTTAACACTTTCAGAATTTGGATTTCGAGGAGAATATCCATTTTCAACTGGGGGTGGACATCTATTGTAGACAACACTTGGTTTCTTACCAGAAATTTTTACTTCATCATCTTCTTTTGTCTCGGACTTCTTCTCTTCCGAAGTTTTCTCTTCCTCAAACGTCTTCAAACTTTCCACAATTGGATAAATCCTGTCAACAACAAAAGTAGAACATGAGTAACTTTTTAATAAACTGTTAACTCTTTCAGTTTCAATTCTTTGTGTTGTCAACTTCAATTCAAGCTCAGCACACTTTTCTGTGTAATAGTTAACATCGTCAAGCTGTCTCATGTATGCTCCTTTGAGTGTATTCATTGCTACAGCTTGTTCACTATTTGACTCGGTGTACTTATTCATCTCTCTGTTCAAAACATCATATGATTCTTTCAGCCTTTTTATATTGTGTAGCAACTCATTGTTTTGCTTGATCAGAGAATCACAATTCATACACTTCTCAGGAACTTTGATTGCATCAGCATCTGTTTTGATTTCAAATTCTGGTACCTCTTTGACTATTCTTACTTGAACTTCTTCTTTAGCCTTTTTTCTTTTTCTCAGCTTCAGCTTGTTCCTGTTCTTCTTCTTCTTCTTCATATTTCTTCCATTTCTCTTCTTCAGCTTTTGCAATTTTTCTGTATTTTTTTGCCCAATATTCATCAGAAGCATTAGCAACAAAAACTTTAGCGTTTAAAATCTCTTTAGCCATGAATTCTTTGTCTGGGCAATAATTGTCCCAACTGAAACCTTCTGGCAATTTTTCATCTTCTTGATCTGCCAAACATACTTTACTATCCTTTGGAATGTATTTATCCCAACTGAATCCACTTTCCTTGCCCTGATTAACCAGACATGCTCTCTTTGAATCTTCAATCTCTTTTCTACCATGTGCAGTTTGTGCATGTTGTTGTTGATGTGGCTGTTGTGTAACTTGATGATAAATCGCCTTTTTATAGTAGTCGTTGTTTCCGAAAGGATTTTGAGCTCCACTTGCTTCGCGATTTGTGCACTCTCTCTTGAAATGCCCGTTTTCCCTGCAACGAAAACAAGTGACTTTAGACTTATCAAAACCTAAAGTTGAAACATTTGCATCGCGAAAATCATCTCTGCCTGTTATTTGTTTAAATTTTTCATCACGTCTCAACACACTAGCCATACACCATTTTATATCCATCAATTCCATCTCCTCAGCATCAATTTGATCGTAATCCTCTTTCGTGAGCTTTGAATTCCCAATCCTCCCTGCAACTAAACCTCCATAGGATTCAAGCACAGTCACCAACAAAGACATGTGACTTTTAGCAACTTCCTCAGTATAATTCTGATCATTTTCAAGATTTAAAGCAATGTTGCTTTGAAGAACTTTGCCACTCTTTGTTGTAGAAAAATGTGGATCAAATGTTGGAAATGAAGTAAATCCTGTTTTGCTGTTTGATCCCTGAGATGAACTTTCAAAAGAACCTTTTGCATTAAAAGCAGTTTCAATCTTTGGAGAAAAATTGATCTTATCACTAACACCACTTTTGAAATACAATCCGATGTCTTGTTCTCCATCATAGTTCTTCATCCTAGCAATCTTTCTTTGCTCCATCTCTTGAGCATCAAGATGTTTAATAAACTCACCCAGTGTTAACTTTTTGTATTCCTTTCTATTATTCCTCAACATCATCAGATACGTTCCCCAAATATCATGTGGTAACGCATCAGCTAGTTTCTCAATCAAATCATCTGTATCCTTTTTGATGCCTAATTTTGTCATATTTTTCACCAAGTTACAATATCTTTCAATAATCTGCTTGGTGTTTTCTGTTTTCAAACCACGGAATAGATCAAATTCTTTCTTCATTAGTGACATTTTGTTCTTAAGCATATCATCACTTCCCAGAAATTTTGCTTCTAATTCATTCCAAATCTAATATGCACTTCCATCATGTTGAAGAAGAATCAATATATCCTCTTTAATCGCTTGCTGTAACAGACTAATCATCAATTTCTCATCTCTGTACTTCTTTTTCTCATCAGCACTCATTTATCTAATTGGCATTATCTGATTATTGTTCTTTGTTGGTCTTTCATATTGAACTTCAGTATGTTCCCAAGCATCCAAATGATAAGCTTCAACCCAGCTTAGGTGGTTTTTGTGATGTCCCCATTTCATTTTCAAGCAATGTACTTTGAGTAATATTCATTGGACCATCAAAGGCATTATAAAACTCGTTCTCCATGTTTTAGTTTTCAAAAGTTCATATCCGCCAATTTCAAGCGAAATATTCTACTCAAGCGTGATAACAAGTTCAAGCTGAATCAACAACTTTCAAGCAAAATCTCCTTGAAGTGAAATCAACTTTGAAGCGAAATAAGCACTTTGAAGCGGAATCAGGTTGATTTTTCAAGCGGAAATACAATCTCAAGCGAAATAGGTGATTTCAAGCGAACTACTCAAGCGGGATACCGATTTCAAGCGAAATCACTGCCACTTTTCAAGCGGAATCACGATGACATCAGCATTTCGAACAGAATTTTCAAGCGAAATAACTAAAATGTCAAGTTTTAGATCGATTTTAATTCTGAAACTTTCCAGAGTTTGTTAAAACATGAGTACGCGTATAATGTGTGAAAATGAGTCAATTTTAACCGTGAAAAATTTTTCAATTTGAAAGAGAAGGTGTAGAAAACAGAAAATGCAGCTGAAATGGTAAGAACTCTTCCTCCTAAGCTCTGATACCACTTGTAGGATCGTTTTCAGACCTGAACGAGTCAATTAGAAGAGTAATTCACCAATACAAAAGGCGGAAACAAGTGTATTAGAGTTATTTCAGCTGTATTCACTTTAAAACTGTCTTGTATATTAATTCTGGAACGATTACAATTCAGAAGACACCTCGACAGAGCTTCGCCGTCGGAAAACTCTTTTTTTAATTCCGCTCCAAATGGCACACAACATCAGCTATTTATAGAAGTTATGATTCCGCTTGAAACATCTTCAAGAGAAACCTGATTTCGCTCCAAACTATTTCAAGCGAAATCAACATGTAAACTTCAAGCAGAATTAAACTATCGGATTTCGCTTGAAATGACCTAGTGTCATTTCAAGCGGAATTACCTCTAATTCGCACTATCTTGGATTTCCGAGCCCTGATCTATCTAGTTCTATACAAGACTCGATACAAGATGAAGTCGACAGACGGATGCACCAACAAGATTTCATACACGTTTATAACACCAGTTCATGTTTTTAACAATAGTTGTCAAAAACATCAGGTTCATAAAGAAACACGTATTATTCCGGATTGCATTTATCGCAAAGATCACCGTACAACATATAGCACATATCCTGTCCTCATACACGTCCACATCTCATGTGCACATCAGATAACAACATTTACAGTTGTATTGTCTACCCACATAAGTCAAGTCAAGATTAACATTGTCACACCCCAATCGATGGCGGAATCATCGGGGTGCGACACTGAGCGAAACAGATTGTCCAGAAGTTACCATAACAATTATCATTACCAATTAATTTAAATTAACATGTCCCATACCATGCCTCAAAAGGTAAACAAATTATTACAGACAAAATCCAGGCAATAGTTCTATTCCGACAACTCAGATTTTGCAAAATTGCCCAATTATTTATCTGCATCTAGAGACTCCTGTTTTTCAGATCTATAGACAACTATTTATTGGGCTCTAGAAGCTTATTCTAGCCTCGCTTTCCTAGCAGATAAGCATCCTAATTACCTGTTACATACGTTAAAATAAAAGTCAATACACATAGTGCAAAGGTGAGCATACAAGTTTGACATTAGCATATAGAGTTCGAAATAGTTTACGCATAACCAGCACGTACACAGAGGAAAACGAAGCATGTTAATTATCGACACGGATCTATCGATACCAATGACTGCGGGTTGACTGCTCAAGGCAGTTCGCAATACATGATCACCACTGTAAGTAATTGTCCTTAACAACCCCCGCATGAGCGGGTGCTGAGTCCAAACTATAGTACTATCATCGTTAAGGCAGGTAGACAGCATTCCATGTGTAAACATAACAAACAAGCATTCATTAAGTCACGTAATACATGCGGTAATAGTTAGCGTTTTAAATATTGCGTAGTGTGTTCGATGTGGTTTCGTATAAGTAATGTATGTGACACCCAAAAGTGCTTAAAGCAGAAAGAGATCGAGTATACTCACAGTGGTTGATGGATTGAAGGGAGCGCTTGAGAGAAATGTTAGCCTGAATAGTTCGATAGAATAATGATAAGCGTTTCGCAAAAACGAAAGCAAGTGTTGGTGGGTCGAATGGCAGTTCGGTCGGATGATAATCCAATCGGACGACCAATTCGTGCGGATGACAATCCGTTCGGGTGGTCATCCGGTCGGGCAGTAGTCCGGTCGGATGACTATTCGAGTGGATTGTTTCTTCCTATGAGAAGGATGTGTTTGTGTATGATGGTTAGACTTTTGAAGTTTATGTTGTAGCATTCAAAACATTGGAGTATCTTTACCTTTCAGGCCGGTCGATCGGACGGTCGTTCGATCGGCCGGTCATCCGATTGGTTGACACTTTAGTGAGAAAAAGTTCACAACGGTTTGTCACTCGATCAGACAGCTGTCCGGTCGGGTGGCACCCCTATTGAACATGTTTGAGAAATCGATTAAGTGTTGAAGTCAAGTATCTCATAATCCGAAGAGTAATCCGGTCGGATGGTAGTTCGATCGGACTGCTGTTCCTTCAATACTCAAACTTCAAAAAGTGATCAAGTGTGGTACCCATTGTGCAAGCTGATCGGGTGGCAACCTGTCCGGTTGACAATCCGATCGGATGGTCATCCGATCGGACGACCTTCCATCTTGGTCGTTTCGTTCGTCTTACACTTGGTTGTTTTTGATGGTTTGTCGTTTTAATCGAGTTATTTTGATAACGAGTCAAACATCGGGAACTTATCAATACTAGGTTCCCCTGGTCGGACAGGAATCACCCCAAACCTGACTAGTGAACTGTTCGAGACGGAGTTCTTGTTTAACCCGAAACCAATGAACCTCGTGGATAGGGTCGGATCTTGAGCTAACATAACCACAGAATGAGTAGTATGTTGACACAAGGCCCGATTCTATCGGTTTTGAGTGCATTGAGTGTAAAAGAGTTGAAAGAAAGTAGGAAAACCATCTTTCAATCCTTTTCTTAGTGAAAATGTTTAGATATATGGTAGATCTTTGTTTATTTATGTGGAAATCGGTTAGATTCAAGTTGTTCTTGGAGGATTGAGGCCAAAGCATGAAGTTCTTGAAGAACACATGATGACGTCATCATAGAACACTCGAATCATGATGATTTCACAGTTAAAAGTTAAAATCCAAAAGATAGCAAGGTGTAGGAGTGCGTGTAGATCAAGAAAGTACAAGATCTAGGACGAGATCTTACCTGGTTTGAGAGAAATCGAAGAATAGGTGGAGAACACGAGCGGGTCGGTCAGAGGATTTCCAAAAGTGGAAATGATGACAATGACAGGGTTATTTATAGGCTTCCAAATGAGGAAAGTGTGGGTCGGTCGGATGACACCACACCCAGATGTTGGGTCGGTCAGATGGCACACCGACCGGATGGCAGCCCGGTCGGATGCCAATCCGGCCGGCTGGCATCTGGTTCGGGTGCGCGATGCGAGTGCGATAGAGTTCTCTATTCAAATTACTTTTAATCCCAACTACTATATTAATATACAAGTATCCTTATTTCGTATTCAGTTTGCGATTTGCGATTCGATTGCGATTCGATTGATTACCACACATAACATAAATAAACATGCACAAGTAACACATAAAGCACACACACACGTATAATAATCACCGAAATGCGTATTTCGAGTTGCGAGCGCGATGTTAATTAGATTAGTTCGATTAGCGTTTAGCTTACTTTATCGCATTGTTACTTCCTATGATTCACAGTCATAGAGCGGTTCGTAGCGATAAACAATTCGATTACTTCGTTTTTAACTGATTACTCCACATAATACAACTAACGTAAATCACAAAATAGACTAACTACAGTCAAAGAAGTCAAAACAGGGATTGACCAAGGAGAGATAGATTGCAATTAGAAATCTTTTCTCCCTTTGGCTTCAATCTTGACTTTGACTTTGACTTTCGAAACACGGGGTGTTACAGCCTCCCCTTGTTTAGGGAATTTCGTCCTGAAATTAGGTCGAAGCCGTAGCAAACAACTGTGGGTACTTCGCCTTCATGTCGCTTTCGAGTTCCCAAGTGAACTCTGCGCCTCGTTTGCCTTCCCATCGGACCTTCACAATAGGAATGCGCGAGTGTCACACCCCCAAAATCCACATGCGGAGCACCACCGCTTGGAGGCGTGACTGACCAGGATCCAGCCACCAATTATACTGAGCAATATAATAATAACATAAGTAATACTCACTAACCACAAGGTTAGCAAATATCATAGTCAAAGTTCAAAAGTTCTAAGTTTAAGTAAAAGTTCAGATAAGTAGCGGAAGCATAGACAAAATGGGTTAAAACAAAGTTCTTAGTTCAAGTTTGTTAAAACCCAACACACGGATTAGACGACCACTACACATCCCAAGCTGCAAGCTCCTGAATCACTGGGTACCTGCAAAGCATGCAGTAGGGTATCAACATAATGTTGGCGAGTCCACGAGGTGTCAAGTTTTTGTTAGATAAAGCATTTATAATCACGTTGTGGGGAGCTACCCCATCTGTAAGCTCACTAAACTGTAGATACCGAAACTGTTGACGGAAAGTTGTTGTGCCCCGAGTCAATGTCTATCGTCATTGACCAAGATGCAAGGTCTACTAGTTCACTCCCCTGGTCACGGTGTGAGGTTGTCAAACCTAATAGCGCTATCAACTAATAACCCATTCGCCCCTGGCGATTAATCGGTACTGTAAGCAGGGACTTAAGATGATAGAGTTTCGTTTAGCTTGGCTAGTTGTGATTTATAAATAATATCCAAACGTATCTCCCCCGGAGATAGTAAATACCCATTCGGATTTCCCCCGGAAATAATAGTTCAAAAGTATTTTTCCCAAAGTTGGCAGTTTGTCCATGTCCCCCCTTGGGACACATGCTTTTAGTGTGTGAACTCACCTTGGGTTGCTCGGCAGATTAGGTTACTTGTCAAACACGCTGGTCACCACGTCCTAACATGGTTACTAGTATAGGTCAGGTTTGGGTACAGAGATTGTCACGTATATTTAACACATAATCTAACACATAGCATGCATATAGTTACATGTAGAGTTATTGGGCCTGTTCTACTATTGGATCAGTCAACAGTATCATCTAACATATAGTTCAGTTAAACAGGCAGCCCAAACAAATCACGTTGTGGCCCAATAACTAAAGTGAGCAGCCCAGTCGAGACAAGGTGGTCTCGACTCGAGAACATGCGGTCTCGAGTCACAACCAGGAGGTCTCGGCCTGTAATGGTTGGTCTCGAGTGGTGCAGGCATGACTCGCAACTTCGGAGGTCTCGAGTCCCGTCTCGAGTTGTCACGATGTGGTCTCGAGTCGAGACCTTGATGGTCTCGAGTCCCTGAAGTCCGTTTTGAAGTTGCTTGGTCCAGGTCTCGAGTCGCAACCGTTGCGGTCTCGAGTCGTAGCTCCGTGGTCTCGAGTCGCAACCATTGGTCTCGAGTCGTTTACCTGTTGATTCTGATGCATCTGCCCGAAATGTACTATGCAACAGAATTCTGATTTCATGCCAATATGTACTATCCAATAAGGTTTCACAAACATGTTCCCTTATCTAACACTTAACCAAAATGGATCAAACAACAAGTTTTTCAAATATTTGTAACAACATTCAAACACATTCAACACATATTCATCATATGTTCATCATTTTAGGGTTTTCATAACTTGATTATTCAACCAACACCTTCACTATGATCCACCGATTTATTCACGTAGACATAGAAGCAAATCAATAAACCTTCAACACATTCAAACATGCATTTCACAAGCAACAATCATGTAACATTTGTTTTAAACACTATGACCTATACTAACAACATAAATCGGATGATCATAAACACTCTACCCTATCAATCATTCATTGTTCAACTATCAATAGCTCACACATATCATCCATCATTTCAATCATTCAAAGCAAATAGCACTATTATACACATAAACATCTAGTGAAAGTCAAAGATCCTAACCGGTTGATGAAAAGGTACCTAGTTAAGAAAGAAGGTGAGAAAATGAGGTGTCCGAGTGATGATGACGAGCTTGACCGAGGTTCCTTGTTGTTGCCTGTTGAATCCGAGAGAAAGGAGAGGAGGTCTTGTAGTTTCTAGGGTTTTAGTGAGGGAGAGAGTGTGTGAGAGTGTAATGGAGAAGGTGGATGAGGGGCTTTATATTCAGTTTGGGTGGTGCACCCTACAAGGGTTTCGAGTGGGCTCAAAGGGGTGTATGGCCCAATCCGGCCCAACCTTTACTCTTTACTCGAGACCAAGTGGTCTCGAGTCGGGTTCGTTGGTCTCGGCTCTCTATTATAGCCGTATATATATATATATATATATATATATATATATATATATATATATATACTACTTTATAAAGCATATAGGAAGGATAGAATGGTCTTTTGCCACTTTACAACTCTTTAAAGCCCATTGTACAAACCTGTTAAGCACAAGTGTTGAAAACTTGTTTTCAACACCTGATGATACCCACGCGGATCTTAGCGGATCAACTTGACCCGGTTTTTGTTTGATGGATCCAATATATTCTTATTATCACAGATCTAAACCACAATTTCATCCGCCGCTCCACAATTATTTCACTCTCTAAACCCTAGATCCTCCACCGCATAACTGCATAACTGAAGCACCTCCACCGCACCTCCACCGCTCATCCATGGAACCTGTCTTTGCCATCACCGTCTTCTCCCCTTTCATCCATGGAACAGGTCTTGTTTTTTACCCTATTTTGTACGTTTTTTTTTAATCTCATCTCATTCCTATCCGCCACCCCCCCCCCTCTCTCTCGGCGATTCAGAAACCCCTGCTTTCTCTCTCAAATGAGATCTAGGGTTTCTACATGTGATTCAAGATCTGGCTATCACAGCTTTCTCTCTCAAACGAGATCTAGGGTTTCTACATGAACTTCAAAATCTGGCATTCATAGTTCGGTTCGACACTTCCATGGAACCAAAAAATCTGAGCCAAATCAGGTAGATTGAAATTTGTCTATAAATAAAGTTTGTTCATCTTCTG
The DNA here is from genome assembly GCF_002127325.2 of Helianthus annuus. Lineage (NCBI taxonomy): Eukaryota > Viridiplantae > Streptophyta > Magnoliopsida > Asterales > Asteraceae > Helianthus > Helianthus annuus. The sequence goes on along the minus strand of NC_035441.2, from coordinate 33,253,653 downwards.
AAGTCGTTCTTGTTTTTTGAAGGCCTCTGGAGCGTACATCTTCGTCCTAATGGAAAGTTTCCAATAAAATGTAAAGCCGAAAAGTGAAGCCGTGAAGGTGAGGCTGAGGGTGTAGAAGATACCATCCTTACCTGATCTACCTTTTTGTTTGGTATTTGTGTAGTTTATGTAAGATATTTTCACTAAAACACTTTTTTTTTGAAAACATTTGACTTATGATTTGTGAAAAAATAGTTAATTTTGTAGATTTCAGTGTGTGTAGTTATGTTGTGGATGCTGCAGATCATGATCACTTTAGCATCTCAAAGGGTGAACTCCATCATCTGCTGAGCAAACCAGCATTGAGTGGTATCCGTTTGCTGGTTTTGGGCAACAAAATTGTTAAGGCTGTTGCCCTTTCTAAGCAAGCATTTACAAATCAATGTAAGGCCATTTTTTTGAAAGTTTTATCTCTTTTTGTGCATTGTCATCTTAAGGATATGAATAATTTGGTTATAAGCGGTTACTTAGATGACACATGAATGCTTCTTAGATCATATCATGCAGAGTATATATGATTCAAAACAAGTACCTTGTTAATAAATAATCTTTAAGGATTGATTCAATCCTTTTGTTGTGATGGTGTACAGGGGTTTAAAGTCTACCACATATCTATTATTAAGTTACATTGTTGGTTTGCTAATATACAAACATTATACTTGTGATTGACAAACTGTACGTTACAAGTTAAAATAGAAAAGAAAAAAAAATATATTTAGTGGTTTTGTACAGGTAATGTATAATTTAAGCTTGTTATTGAGTTGTTGTATGAGTAGAATAGGATTTTAGCTTCCAATATACTCAAATGTTTTTCTTTTGGTGGGAACTGGGGAGAACATAAGGACGGTTCTGTAAATGCCATTGAAAATGTGCTTTTGCTTCACATTCATTTATAGTTTCATTTGAGACCTTCATGGTAGACTTTAAATTCATGAGGCATTTGGCATAATTAGACTTTGTGTAAATACGGGCTCGGCTCGTCATGTTTTTCTGAAGTTCGAGCTCGAGCTCGGTTCGGTTCGAGCTTTACTTATTTGAGCTCGAGCTCGGCTCACAAGTAAAACCCAAAGCTCGAGTTTGGCTCGACTCGGATCAAGCTATTTTGAGAACGACTTAAGCTCGTTTCAATATCGCTTAAACGAGCCAAAGCTCGGCTCGCCAATGTTATCATAATTTTATTGTATTATATATAATAAAAATAAAATTTTGTTTGTATTTCAGGCTCAAGCTCGGGCTCGATAACAAAAGGAGCTCTATTTTAGGATCGAGCTCGGGCTCGAGCTCGTTAAATGGTGTAAAATTATCTAATTCGAATATTAGTTTAACAATAGTTAACGGTCTTGCTAAAGTTGAAGGAGTATCGAATGATAATTTGGGGAATAAGGTACCGTTTTTCCGATTATAATTTCCCTTTTACTTTTATTCGACTACTTTCTGTTAATCCAAGTAAAACCCAAGTCGAGTCGGCTCACAAGTAAAACCCAAAGCTCGCTAATGTGTTTTTACATATTACAGGAATGATCCTGTGGATGAGGATGCAGATGTGCTCCAAATTCTGGTAGTGATCCATGTTTTGTTAAATTTATATAGCAACTTCTGATTAGATGAATCGCTATTGTATATATGTTTCTAATTTAGTGTCATATATGGATTCTTTCTATTATTTGCGTACAGATTGCATTGGTTCTGCATTTAATGCGAATGCCCCAACTGCAGGAAAGTTGAGAAAGGCCAGTGGCTTTTTGCGAATGGTTCTAGATTATATCCTGGGTTCAGCATGGATGACTGGGCCCACGATGAAGATCTCTACGATCTAAGCTATACCGAAACCACCGTAAGATGCATCTCTTTTATAGCTTAATAGTCCTTTCTCTCAGTTTCAACTGGCAGTTATTATTGTGGTAAAGTTATTACACGTATATTTTTTATTTGCAGTCAATGTGGTGCCTTTTTAGTGGATTTACTCGGATTGCTGCTTCTTTTGAGTAAGCACATGACCCTTCTATGTATCACCTCTGTTTCTATTTATCATCTCCATCTGCCTTTTAAACCTCAGATTCAATTGCTGTAACTTTTGTTTCCTATATGCTTGTTGAAATCATTAAACTTTAAAGTGACCTCAGTTTGACGTGTATTATTATTATTCTTGTTTAGGATTTTAAGGTTACAACGATTTGTGCTGTTTAAAATAGGCCTGCAAGTTAGCGGGTTCTCATTAACTTTAAAGAAAATATAATACACAGCAGATATTTAGTTAACAAGTATGTCTATTTTTTGTGTATATTTTGTTTGCTTTACTTTGATGATCAGCTATTAATTTACGATCTATGCCCTTCAGCTCCCAGACGAAGCTAGAGAGCTCGAGAAAGAACTCAGGTAGATAACAAAAGAAAAGAACGAAGCTGTTTGTGGCCAAGATTTCGAAAAGGTACTGTGCTTGTTCTTGTGAATTTTATGGATGTGACAACTTGACCCATTTACTTTTGAATGGGTTGATTTAGGGTTATGTTTTATTTATAACAGGTTACATGGGTAAACCCTAATATTTTTTTTTAACTTCAAATGGAATTCAAATGCCAAAAAATGTGGATGGGTTAACCAATCTGACGGAGTGACAGGTCAACCAAGTTTTAACTCGAAACCTGTTTTGGCCTGTTAGCCAATCCACACATGGTGCCACATATATTTTTTTCTCTACACATAAGATGCTAATTACATGCTCTTATCAGTCCAACTGCTCCACAAACTCCGCTTCCACTTGTTTAAAACCAAAGCAAATTACATATTCGGTTTTGTGGTTTGGTTTTCGGTTTCAAATGTCTGAAACCATTATAAACCATTATAAACCCTACAGAATTACATGTTTAGTTTTTCGGGTTAGTTTTAGAAGTCTAACCTAAACTTGTTTTAAAATCTAAACAGTCAAAATAATTTTTTGACCAATTTTTTAGTTGGTAAACAAGAAATCAATATCTTGTTGGTTTTAAACAAGAAACCAATATCTTGTTGGTTTTGTACTAATATTTGAACAAGTCCCAACTAAAAGATGTTACGTGCAGAGGTTGAAAAGAGGTGAACAGCTGGGTTGATAAGAGGGAACAGTGGTCAACAGTGGTCAGAAACGTGATAAAAGGTGAAAAGAGGGAACAGTGGTCAGTGGTCAGAACACAGTAGTATGCTAACAGTGGTCAGAAGGGTGAAAAAAGGTGAAAAGAGGGAACAATGTCAGAACTGAGTAGTATGCTATGAACATCTACTTTTGTTTTGTCCACTATTTTGTCAAAGTATGCACTGGGTTAAAAAGTAGTATAGTGAGGTTGAAAAGTAATGTCAAAAGTACAACAATACAGCTCAGTAGTATGCTCTGGGTTATATATAGTATGCTATGTACATCTACTTTAACTAAGCTTAATTTCAAAGTCCAAGAGTAATATGTTTGACTTGAATGAACTTCTGTTCTTCCAGATTCTTGCACAAATACACGAATCGAGTACTGCTACATTGTGTCCGGGGACGATTGTGTAGCCGTGATGTAACACCCCAACCCGGAAAGGCTGACGTGTCACAATAACGGTAACATAAACAAAAGTCATAATTCCATTTTATTCATTTATTTATTAAGGATACAACCACACGACCATAAAAATTAAGATTATTATACAAGTGGAGACAGTTGTCTTAATTAACTAACATCTTTAGATTTATTCCTAGGCTTTATTCTTCTCTCTTTTCCACTCCCAAAGTAACCTGTGGACCTGTATATACAAAAAGTTTACGGAATGAGCCGAATGCTCAGTACGGAATTTTAGGCTCAAATAACAACTAAACGCTTCATATGAAATCTTATCCGGATGAAACTTTAGGCGAAAATGATACGATGCAAGAACAAAATTTCATAATCATATCTTACGGATGTACCCATGAGCAAACTTAAAACATGACAATACACAGGTAGCTACTCCTGCATAGTTATTGTAGGTCCCTTTTCTCGGAGGATCGAGAACAAACCTAAACCTTGTTATACTAACCCACTAGCGAGTGCGGAATCCAAGCTAGTAGGCAAACCGGGATGAAGCAAGAACAAACACAAGAACACACAAAGTTCACCGATTAACACCACTGTATTAATACGTATGAAGGTTTACGGTTACAAGCACAAGGTTTACAATCTGTTTGCAAACTCTCTAAAGTGTGTGTGTGTGTGTGTTTTCCAGCAGAGTTTCTCTAACTCTCTATGTGTGCATCTATCTAACACTAACACACTGCATGGGTATTTATACCCATACACAGCAGGTCTTGGTCGAAGGATCGATAGATGGTCCGAAGGATCATCTATCGATGACAGGGAGCTCGAACGATCAGCGTGGACATCGAAGGATCATCCTTCGATGTCTAATGGTCGAACCATATCTTTCGAGCACCTCGAAGGATGATGCGTATCCTTCGAGGCTATCCTTCGATCCAGACAAACATCATGTTGTCCAAGTCAAACTAGGAGGATAGTTGACTTGGTCAACTTACAGACTGATTTAGGACATCGTTTACATACAGACCGAATACAGACAAAGTACAGACACAAGTGCACCAACAAACTCCCCCTTGGCTGTAGCTTTGTCTTTATCTTGTCTTTATCTTCTATAGATGTCGACTTGTCTCGAACTTCGACAGTCTTTGGTCTTCGAGTTTCCAAAACTCTGATGTCCTTTCAAGTCTTCATGGTCGGAGGATCTTCAAAGTCTTCACGTCTTAAAAGCAGAGAGTGTATCAACAAACTACCCGTATCATGTAGGCAGTGTGTTAACAAACTCCCCCTTAACATAAGCTCCCCCTTGAGTTATGCTCGTGAAATACTTTAACTTTATGAAGTGAGATCCTTGTGGTGTTGATGATGGCCAGCGGCAACTCGATCATCTTTATCTTTTGAGCGCCTTCTCGTCGTGTCTTCATTCCAAAGCTTGTCATCGACCATGTTCTCCTAGCCTTTAGAATCTGCACATGCAAGAAATCTAAACGCGTAATGAGAACAACTGCTTGGAATATAGTATAAACAAATGACACACGAATGACCATGTCATAATCAAACACCGTCCGACAGTTTGAAAGTTTAATAAATTTTTCAATTTTAGCCTTTAACTTTCAAAACATGCAAATTTCGACCGTTTATGAAGATTTAGTCAATTCGGTTTTCGTTCAGGTTTCAGGTAACGAAGACTCGAGGTCCAACATCGTACGATCGAAAATAAAGTAGAAATAAAATCTTTTTGGCTTTTATAAAGTTTATATTAAAACACACCTAAAATCTTTTTGGTATTTTTGAAAGTAAAAGACAACAATTTAAAATCCTTTGAGTGTTATCAAACGACATCACCGCTAATGTCGTGCTGATATGCACCAAACGACGAAACTGTTTAAAAGAAGAACAATAAAAGTTAAGCAGTAAATAAATAAATATATACAGACATTCTTTTTGCGAGTTTCGAGGGTAAGAGAATCATATCAGTGTACGGTCATGCCAAAACACTCTTGTTGTTCAGTTAATTAACATTAAAATAAGCATCCTATAACAATTATCGGTATTGTTGTCCACTTAAGCTCAACTTATCAGATGTAATCATGTTTAGAGGATACGTTAATGTATGATTTATACTTACCGACCGGTGTTCATCCATATCACGACACATTCTCGTATCAAGGTATGCACGAGAGTTCATCTTACCGGTGAGTATACCGATTATCATCTGTTTGACCGTATAAATTGTGAGATACTCACTTATTTTGATTTGAAAACAAGTCCTATGTGATACAATCACTTATTGATGAGGAACTTGATTTTCGTATGCATGAGGGCACAGGTGCAAGTCCGTGAACAGGTCAGTACTTCCGTACAGCAGAGAGACGAACTTGACACCCGGATAAATGTGATATTTTATCACTAATTTGATTTGGACATGTGATTGTTTATCACTTATTGAGGTCGAATGCAGTATGTAAATATGTACACGTATGTATAGTATCATGGAAGATCTAGACTTGCGTCCCCGTTATTTTTCGGTAAAAGATACAACCATGATACCCAGATGATAAGCAGCATAAAGACCGAATATCTCAGAACCTCGGCAATCTATCAAACGAAATTTCGGTACTAAGACCATATGCCAATGAATGGTTCCCACCTGGTCTTCAGTCGATTAAGATTTATATCACCCTGCACACTTTAAAATGATTGTGAGCCTACCGATACATCTTATATAGAGCTGCTTATCGTTTTTCATTTAAGGTTTAAAGAGGTTTGGATAGACCACTGATGTACTATCATTTTCTCTTTTGCTCGCCAGGAAACTCATTTTTGTTTTTCTATTGTTTTTGTGTTTTTGAAATTTTTCGATGTTTTTGGATTTTCAGATTTTTGGATTTACTCCCCCTAAAATCAATAAACTAAGATAAATTTAAAACCACACAAAGATATTTACAAAAATGATTTTCCGATGTTGGTTTTACTCTTGCTTGACCTTAATGCCGTTTACCAATAATAAAAAGTCAAATCTTGATTTGTCAAATGCTTTGGTAAATAAGTCGGCACGTTGGTCATCGGTGTGGACCTTAACAACATCGATTAGCCTTTTCTCAAAGCAATCACGTATGAAGTGATATTTGATTTCGATGTGTTTGGTCTTTGAATGCTGCACAGGATTTCTAGTGATATCTAAAGCAGCAGAATTATCAACGTAAATAGGAGTAGTTAGGAATTCAAAACCGTAGTCCCGCAATTGTTGTTGGATCCAAAGAACTTGTGAACAACAACTTGAGGCAGCAATGTATTCAGCTTCGCATGTTGATGTAGCTACACACGTCTGCTTCTTGCACTGCCATGTGACTAGGCGATTTCCTAAAAACTGACATCCAGCCGTTGTGGATTTGCCGTCGATTTTACATCCGCCAAAATCAGAATCACTGAATGCGACCAAGTCAAAGTTATTATCCCTAGGATACCACAGACCGGTGTCGGGGTAAGCCTTCAAATAACGAAAAATCCTTTTTACAGCTGCAAGATGTGAGGCCTTCGGGTTGACTTGATATCTGGCAAGCAGGCATGTTGGGTACATTATATCTGGCCTTGATGCTGTGAGGTACATAAGGGATCCGATCATCGCGCGATAGTATGAAGGGCTAACAGGTTCACCCTTCAAGTCAGGAGTAATTCCATGATTAGTTGGCAATGGGGTACCAATGGGCGTTGCATCGGACATCTGGAACCGGCTCAAGATGTCTCCAACATATTTAGTCTGATGGATGAATATCCCAGACTCCGTTTGTTGCACTTGTAGGCCCAAAAAGAAATTCATTTCCCCCATAGCACTCATCTCGAACTTATCCTGCATGATGCGCTCGAAATTCCTACACAAAACATCATTAGTAGAACCAAAAAATAATATCATCAACATATACCTGTACCAGAAGAAGATCTCCATCTTGTTCTTTGATGAAGAGAGTACAATCGATAAGACCTCTTCGAAAACCGTTCTCCAGCAGATACGTAGATAAGGTTGCGTACCAAGCTCGTGGCGCTTGATGAAGACCATAGAGAGCTTTGTTGAGCAACCAAACCCGATCGGGATGGACAGGATCTTCAAAACCTGGAGGCTGTTCGACATATACCTCTTCTTCAACCACACCATGTAGAAATGCACTTTTGACGTCCATCTGGTAAACCTTGAATCCTTTGAATGAGGCATAAGCCAGAAAGATCCGAATAGCTTCCAGACGTGCAACTGGTGCATAGACTTCGTTGTAGTCGATCCCTTCTATCTGACGAAAACCTTGAACGACTAAACGAGCTTTGTTTCTAATAACCACTCCACGGTCGTCTTTCTTGCATTTGAAGACCCATCGAGTGCCAATCTTCTTGTAGTTCTCAGGCTTTTCAACAAGCTTCCAAACACCCAGCTTGTGAAATTGCTGTAATTCTTCCTGCATGGCCTCAACCCAAGCACTGTCTTTCAAAGCTTCTTTCCACGACTTTGGTTCTTCTTGTGACACGTAACACGCGAAGGACCAGTCATTCTGTTGACCAGATTCTCTTATAGCTGAATACAAACCAGCATTCCGGTTGTTTCTCAGCTGATTACGCGTCTGCACACCGCGATGGACATCTCCTATGATATTCTGCTGGGGATGGGTATCGTGAATCCTCATTTCAGGATTATCCGGTACACGAGCATTGATACCCAAATTGTTCAAATTAAGATCAACAACCAACTCCACACCAGGAATGTGGTTAGAGGTGGATGCATTCCCTTCAGCAGTATCTACATTCTGCGTATGAGGTGTATCACCAGAGGCACCTTGAACAGGAGCAGCTGGAGCTGAAGATCCTTCGGCTGCATCATGATATTCATCATCTTCAGAAGAGTCATTATAATCAGCAGCATCTTCATAAACCTCATTTTGAACCATATTGTTGACTGACGTAGAAGCTTGAGGGTCAACAACAATAGGTCTAACCAATGGCGAGACAGCAGCGTTGTCACTCTCCAACAACATTCGAGCCGCTGCTGATTCTTCGTCAAAGGTTGGCAGATTAAAGGAGTCAAATAGCCCATCATAATCGAACATCCACGGATCACCCGGAGCCCTAACAGGACTCGTGTACCTTTGAACCCTAACTTCGCTCCATAGCTCAATCTTCTTGGTAGCTAGATTCCAAACACGAAAATTCGGAGTTGCATATCCAAGGAAGAAACCCTCGATAGCTCTTGCACCAAACTTTCCATCCGGTTCAATCATAGTACAAGGAGCACCAAACGGTTCAAGGTAAGAAAGATCCGGTTTCCTTCTCTGAAGGAGTTCGAAACAAGTCTTGCCATGTCTCTTAACTGTAAGAACTCTGTTCAACGTGTAGCAAGCAGCCGATACAGCCTCTCCCCAGAATTGAATAGGGAGTTCCGACTCTACTAACATTGTTCTTGCAGTTTCAATAATAGTTCGATTCTTCCTCTCAGCGACACCATTTTGTTGTGGAGTATAACGAGAACTGTACTCATGAAGAATGCCTTTAGAAGTACAAAACTCATCCATAACTTGATTCTTGAATTCAGTTCCATTGTCGCTTCGGATCCTTTTCACTTTCAACGTATAGAGATTCTCCAACATTGTAAGAAGATCCTTGAGGATGCCAGGAGTTTCACTTTTGTGTGCCATAAAAGATACCCAAGAAAATCTAGAGTAGTCATCAGTAACTACTAAACAATAAGCATCACCAAACGTTGTCTTGTGCTTCATAGGTCCAAAAAGGTCCATATGAAGACGTTCGAGAGGCATGCTAACAGTGTTGATTTTTTTTAAAGGGTGAGACTTCTTCGTTTGCTTCCCCTTTTGGCACGAGACACAGATATCTTGCAAATGAAAACTTCTTACAGGCACACCATTCACAAGATTATTTTTCACCAAATGGTTCATCTTCCTCAAGTGAATGTGTCCCATTCTTCTGTGCCAAGAAATAGACTCCTTTTCTGTGGCTTTTGAGACAAAACAAGTAACTTGTGCAGATGTTGTAATCGCCTGGCTCATGTCGAGAATATAAAGATCATTAACTCTCGGAGCAGATAAGAGAACCCATTCTTGTGGAATTTTGAATCCAGGTTTCAGCACATAGCAGCCAGCATCATCAAAAATCACTGAGAACTTTTTATCGCAGATTTGCGACACACTGAGAAGATTGTGATCAATTTGCTTCACATAATTGATCTTATCAAAACACACGATGCCATTGGAGATACTTCCTTCTCCAGTGATGTATCCTCCTTTATCACCCGCAAAAGCAACATACCCTCCTCTAATATTTCTCACGTCATACAGGAGCCGTAAGTCGCCAGTCATGTGCCTGGATGCTCCACTATCAACAATCCAATGACTATTAATAGTTCCTCCTAGAACATCCTGCACATGTCAAATAAACACATCAGTTGAGAATGGGGACCCAAGCCTTAGTGGTCTTGGGTCGTCCCTTGGCATCACGATATGTAAGCTCTATCTCTTGATGGTTTTCAAGAACAACTGCTCCCCCTGAATTGTCACCCGACTTAGGTAACCAAGTTTGTCTTTGCCTACCAGTTTTTGAAGATTCTGGTTTTACCGGTTGTAACACTCCTGGTTCCTTTTGAACTGTTTTAACTTCAGATTTTAAAGCTTTTTCAACAGTTTTTATGTTCTTACGTCGTTGTTTAGTTTCTTGTTCTTTTACAGTTCGTTTATCTTGTTTAGGTGAAACTGACCGACGTTGAGGGTGAACTGCTTCAGGTGGAGTTTTCTCAACAAGTTTCTTCTTTGGAGCATTTGGGCAATTTCTGATAATGTGCCCAATTTCTCCACATTTGAAACAAGTTCTCCTTTCAACAGACTTAGGAGAACTTGATCGACTACCAGATGTTGAGCTTGTAGAACCTGAGGTACTTGCTCTTTCATCACACCCGTTTGTGTGTTGGGTGTAATTGTTATCACTGTTTCGTTTCAAAATCTTGACTTGTTGTACAAAATCAGTGTTTGATTTGTTTTCAAAAGTCTCAATTTTATCTGTACCTTTTGATGCTACAAACTTAACATCTTTTCCTTTCTTCATGTAACGAGCTCCTTTTGATTCAACTTTAGCCTTTGGCTTTGGAGCTCGTTGGGGTTGTTTACCCTTAGAAGCAGTAGGTTGTCGAGTGATTGGAGATTTTTGATTACCAAATTGTTTCCTAACCTCAGCCTTAGGAATTGGATCACATTGTGTTACCACAATTCCTGGAAGTGTTTTTCCCAAAAATCTGTTTGTATTGTCTTCAAAGACTTTGTCAATCAAAGATTTATTTACATTTTTAATTGGAAAAACATGATCTGAGTAGATTTTATTATCTCCAACCAAAGTGTACAACACATTACTGCTTTTAACAGTAGACACACCTGTCTTATCAACCTTGACAGGATCAATCACTTGCTTCTCAACAGATGGAGCCTCAGGAGTATCAGGATCACAAAGGATGTGATTCTCTCGAGGAATATCTACTCCTTTCATCTTGCTAAGTGATTTATCCTGATCACTTACAGCCACATCTGATTCATCATCCGATGTCTCATAGTCCTCGATAATTGGAGGACTTTGTTTCATGGATGGTGAAGTCTCTGGTTCCTTAGGGGCTGTGTTTGAAGAACTGTCCGATTTGAACCCTAGGCCAGTAGAAAATTCCTCAAAGTTCAAAGGCACACTGGGTTCATACCGAGGCATTTCCTCTTCATCGGGCATCTTGGTATAGTTGTCCATCAAAGGGGGTGGACACGCCTTATACCCTACACCTTTCACGTTACCTTTCAGTTGTTGAACGTCTATGATGTGATCAAGCACAAATCGGGAGTTAGAATAACTATCCAATTTTTGTTTGATCGCATCATGCTTGCCTTGGGCAATGGCTAATTGCTTCTTAGTTTCTTCCACAAAGTTAATGTATTCATTTATACTTACTTGTTTGTGGTAAACTACTTTGTTAACCTCGGACACATTTTTCTTTAATGTTTCTATTACAGATTTGAATTCTTTTTCATTCCGGGTTAAAGCCATGTTTGCCTCTTGGCATTTTGACAGTTCAATAACCAAATTCTGATTATGACTATGAAGCTTTTCTGATTCAAGCTTCACATCTGCACATGATTTACAAATACTAGGAGCAGGAGGTTCAGAAGTTACCTGACTAGTAGAGGCTGAACCATTTGCCATAAAGGCAGTTTGAAAAGAAAAAGCTCCATCTTCAGAGAATAGCTTTTCCATTTCCGTTGATGTAGCAGCAGCCTTCCTAATCAGAATTGATTTCTGACATTTAAGCTCATCAGCTTCATTCAGTAGCTCCTGTATATCATCATCTCCTTCTTCATTCACATCAGGCTCTGAGTGATTATCCCCAGAAACAGAGCCTTCTTCATCCGAACTGCCCGAATAACCAGAACTGTCATCGCTCCCAGAAGATTCTTCTTTATGAACCTGCTCGATGACTTTAGCATACAATGCAGTTCCACTTCCTTGATCTCCTTCACCAAACTGCACTGACCAGTCACATCCTTCATCAGCTTGAACAGCCAAAGCCCGATTGTGATTGGTAACTCCAGGCTGTCCCTGATTGTTATTCACTGCCACCATCCTCCTCTCACGGTTTTCTTGTTGGGCATTCACATTTGTCTGGTTTCTGAAAGGGTTATGATTGCCGTGTTTTGTTGGTCGAGTGCACTCACGTTTAAAGTGCCCTTTCTCGCCACAGTTAAAGCACGTGACGGCATTAATATCAAACCCATACTTCGTGTTTTTCTTTCCTTCCAACGAAGTTCTTCCAGTTCGTGCCATGAAATCTTTTGCCCTTCTAACCGCACTAGCAAAAGCCCATTTAATATCCATCAACTCCATTTCTTCCTTGTCGATCTGATCATAATCTTCATTGGTCATGTTGATGTTTCCAAGCTGACCAGCTACCAAACCACAGTAAGCACTGACCATGGTGTTGATAATTTCCATATGTTCCTTAGCAACTTCAATGCTAAGGTGTGAAAGATTTGAGTTGTCGACTCGGATTGTGTGATGACTTTGAGGCTGAGGTTGAGGATTGCTTGTATAGTGAGCTTGCTGTTGTTGTTGTTGAGGTTGTGGTTGTGGCTGTGTTGGAACAGGAATATAGGACCTCGGATCGAATTGAGGTTGTGGTGAAGCAGCTGTTGATTGAGGAAATTGAAAGGAACTCGTATTGGACACAAAAGCAGTTTGAAGCTTCGGTTGCTGAACAGAACTAGCTGAAGGACCAAAGCCAGGCAAATACATTTCTGTATTCTGAGGAGCTGGAGCACGCCTTGCTTTCCTAATTTCTTCATCATTTTTATGTTCCAGCTTCTGAATGAACTCATAGATGTTAATCTCATCTAGAGCTTTAGTATGCTTCAACAACTCAATAAACGAACTCCATTTTGGGGGTAGGGCGTCAGCAAACCTATTCACCATGTCTTGTTGAGTAGCTGCCACCCCATAAGCACACATTTCACTAATCAAATGATAGAAACGTGTGGTCATATCATTCAGAGTCTCGTTTTCCAAAAACTGAAAGGATTCAAACTCTTTCTTCAACAAATCATGCCTAGACTTTCGAGCAGCTGCATTGCCTTCTCCTCTAGCAACTAAGGCATCCCACAATGCTTTCGTGGTCTTGCAATATGAAAACTGATGGTAGATGTCTTTGTTGAGTGCTTGAGTAAGTATGGCATAGGCCTTTTTCTCCAATTCATAAGCCTTCTTGTCATTTTCAAGCATGTTGGCGTAACCTTCTGAAGTGGATGCTCTACTTTCAAGACTTTCGTTGAATGCATTGACAAAACACATCCAAAGGTCGGTGCTTTGTCCTTGAACATATGTGTGAAAGCGGCCTTTCCATGACGGAAAATCGTTCATGTGGTTCAGCTTTGGTGGACGATTGTTACTGCCTGTTTCACTTTCACTAATCAGAAAATTCTGAAGACTTTGACTTTGATTGGAAACCAAAGCCCATTGACATGAACTTATTGATTGTTGTTGTTTTGGAATGGCACTCGTCATATATTCAGCCATCGACATCTGTTTCAGATCTGGTTGTGGATCCGTACTCCAATCCCAAGGACTTGTGCAACTCATAGTGATCAAAAATTAACAAATAACCTACACACCACAAACTGTTAACAACAAACAGACAACAATTGAAAGATACAATCTGATCGAAAGATCAAGACTTGTTCGAAGGATCAACAGTGATCGAAAGATTACTGTTGAGTTTCGAGCAAAGCCTTCGAAAGATTCTCAATGAAAGATCCTTATCTTTCGACTGATTATCACGAAAGATTCACAGTTCGAAAGATCTATATCTTTCGAATACTGATCTCGAAAGATTCACAATGAAAGATCCTTATCTTTCGAGATGTATCCTTATCTTTCGGACAACCAACTTTCGAAAAGATTCCAACTACGAAGGATAACCCTTAGACTTCGAAAGACTACTCGAAGGATGCTAATCTTTCGAGCTGTCTCCAATCGAAAGATGTCGAAGGATATCTTTCGATGTCGAAGGATATCTTTCGACAGCTCTGACACACTGACACAAAGTACGACAGGTTGGTGAAAAGTTGATGTGGTTGGTGAGCCAACTTTCGGCAGAAAGGATGTTTCTGTCAACAACTTTTTCACCAACTTTTTGACTTTCAAAAAGTTTACCCAAAATGGCAACCTTATCCCCAAGTCCAGTCACCGGAAAGATGATCGGAACACGGCCGGAAAAATCAAAGTTTCACAAAAACAATTTTTATGTTACCCAAACCGACCCCGAACACTCCCGATAGGTTTAGTACGCGTTTTTATGCAGAAAACTACCAAAAACGGGTGCTAAGCCAAGTGTCCAAACACACCAAGAACTTGAACAAACCGGTTTTAAACAAGGTAAAGAGCGAGGCTCTGATACCACTTGTAGGTCCCTTTTCTCGGAGGATCGAGAACAAACCTAAACCTTGTTATACTAACCCACTAGCGAGTGCGGAATCCAAGCTAGTAGGCAAACCGGGATGAAGCAAGAACAAACACAAGAACACACAAAGTTCACCGATTAACACCACTGTATTAATACGTATGAAGGTTTACGGTTACAAGCACAAGGTTTACAATCTGTTTGCAAACTCTCTAAAGTGTGTGTGTGTGTGTGTTTTCCAGCAGAGTTTCTCTAACTCTCTATGTGTGCATCTATCTAACACTAACACACTGCATGGGTATTTATACCCATACACAGCAGGTCTTGGTCGAAGGATCGATAGATGGTCCGAAGGATCATCTATCGATGACAGGGAGCTCGAACGATCAGCGTGGACATCGAAGGATCATCCTTCGATGTCTAATGGTCGAACCATATCTTTCGAGCACCTCGAAGGATGATGCGTATCCTTCGAGGCTATCCTTCGATCCAGACAAACATCATGTTGTCCAAGTCAAACTAGGAGGATAGTTGACTTGGTCAACTTACAGACTGATTTAGGACATCGTTTACATACAGACCGAATACAGACAAAGTACAGACACAAGTGCACCAACAGTTATCACATGAGATGGCGAATTGGCATACCCGTTATCCACCTCCTTATACTTAAATCCTAGGATCGATCCATACGCCTCCTAATAGCCTTATGTACCACACTTGTACTTAAGAGACGCCGTGAACTGATCTCTCCGTCACGGATGGAGCACATGATGTTGATGCCACAACAACATGCTCGTGGGACACTCCACGAGAAGCGATACTCAGGGTATCAGAGTACAAATGGTCTTATTCACATAACTTATAAAACTTATTTTCATAATAAAACGGAACATATATTGGAACATGCGATAATGAGTATAACATAATACTATCGCATGATATGAAAGCTAAATCAAATGATTAGGATAGGAATCGAACGGACTGTCAAATGAATCGATAATCAAAGACGTGAGGAGTTTTTAACAGATATAGTAATTTAGTAGTTTTATAACAATTTGAATTGAAGCAATAAAGAGTGGGGTAAGGATCCGTACCTTAATAACTCCAAAGTGAAGCTACCTTGTGCTAATATTTTAGATTTATATGGGCAGAGTTTAGACTACTGATTAATCTTTTAACCTAATTTCACAATAATGTACACAAAACAGGGTTAGTGATCAATACAGCAGTTACGATAATTTACGAGATCAAATTCTCCCAATGAATGACCAAGTGCAATACTTCAACTCATTTATCGTATTAACGACAAACGACAAAGTATAGTACTTCAACTCATTATCGAATTATCGACAACGACAAAGTACAATGCTTCAACTCATTATCGAATTATCGACAACGACAAAGCATAACCCAATATGGGCGGCACTTAGACATTCTTTGGATATATTGATTCCGGAAACTGAATCGTAATAGCGATCGAGTTATTACCCTGATTGCGGCAGCACTTCGTGATTCGTGTGTGTTTGTGTAGTATTTTGGCTATAACTCAGTGTTTATAACGAATTTCTTCGTCGTTTTTGTGCCAGAAATCAAGTCCCAAACTGCTCTATTTATACCCGAAATTTGACCCTGTCGCGTAGCGCGAGGGGTACCCCCCCATGGCGTCGCGCTACGCGAGGGGTCACCTATTTTCTATAGGTAGCCACGTCCCTAACTAGGCTTGCTGAGTCGACGATTCGGCCAATAGCATTTAGACAACGTTTTTATGAAGATAATCGTCAACTAGGTTTTACCCCCCCTGAGTTTTAGGGGCCCTGATCCTGATTCTGATTGTTCTGGAAATTTTAAGGTTAGTACAGAATTACTTGGGTGTCTTAATTAGGGTTTTCTTAGTGGTTAATGATTTTAAATTTAGGGGCATTACAACTATTACCCCCTTAAAAGAAATTTCGTCCTCGAAATTTTGCAAATAAGAATATAACCTATCGCATAAGTAACAAAAACGAAACTTTTATAGCAGAGTTACTAACTTATATAACCAGAATCTCCTAACCACACATGTGTATCTGAAGTTCATAACTAAGGTCATGACTATACTTGTCAATTGCCTTATATATATGTGCCCTAATGGTCCTTCTTAAAATATTCTTTCCGTATGAAAAGTTAATAGAGATTTACAGATACTTAGAGTGACTATTAGTACTGACATTTCCTACATAGATATACTTAGTCATAACTAAAATATCTTCACATAAGGTAAAGCATAAATGACCGTAAACAGAAACAAATGAACATATATCAAATAGCAAGATTTACCGTTACTTGACTAAAATTCTATTGCGAGAATAGATTAGGGTATAGAGAACGAATTGATTCTTCAGATTCCCATGTTGCTTCGTGTTCAGAGTGATTTTTCCAAAGGACTTTAACAAACGGAATTACTTTCCTACGCAAAACCTTTTCTTGTCGATCTAAGATGGCTTCTGGTTCCTCTTCGTAGGACAAATCTTCGTGAATTGTAAGTAACGGATAACTAATGACATGGAGTGGATGATAATTATATCCTCTTAAAGAGGATACATGAAAAACGTTATGAACGTGAGAGAGTTGAGGCGGTAAAGCCAGTCGATATGACACTTCTCCAATTCTTTCAAGGATTTCAAATGGACCGATGAAACGGGGACTAAGTTTCCCTTTAATTCCAAATCTACGAACACCACGCCAAGGTGATACCTTTAAGAATACGTGGTCACCAATTTTAAATTCGAGGGGTCGTCTATCTTGATCTGCATAGCTCTTTTGTCTACTCTGAGCTTCTTTCAGTTTTTCTCGGGCTATAATGACTTTTTCATTTGTAATCTGAACTAATTCTGGCCCTTCAATAATCTTTTCTCCGACTTCATCCCAGCATATGGGTGCGCGACATTTCCTACCGTACAAAAGTTCAAAAGGTGCCATGCCAATACTTGCTTGCCAACTATTGTTGTAAGCGAACTCAACAAGACATAGATATTCATCCCAGTTTCCAGACCATTCAAGTGCACATGCTCGGAGCATGTCCTCCAAGGTCTGAATCGTACGTTCTGACTGCCCATCTGTTTGTGGATGGAAAGCCGTACTAAACTTTAGTCGTGTCCCCCAAGCTGCCTGAAAACCTTTCCAAAATCGTGAGGTGAAACGTGGGTCTCTATCGGAAACAATGGAAGATGGTGTGCCATGGAGTCGAATAATTTCTTGAAGAAATATTTCGGATAACTTATTAACCGAAAATCCTTGCTGAATTGGTAGAAAATGTGCGGACTTTGATAATCTATCGACAACAACCCATACAACATCATTCTTCTTGAATGTCTTAGGTAAGCCAGTAACAAAATCCATTGTGATCTCATCCCACTTCCATATGGGAATATCCAATGGCTGCAACAGACCGCTTGCTCGTTTGTGTTCAAGTTTCACTTGTTGGCAAGTGAGGCATTTACTTACGTATCGAGCAACGTCTTCCTTCATTCCATTCCACCAGAAGTTCTGTCTTAAATCTCTATACATCTTGGTAGATCCTGGGTGAATCGAAAATGGTGAGCTGTGAGCTTCGCTAACAATGACTCACGAAGGGTGGAGTCATCGGGTACACAAAGTCTTTTGCCGCACCAAATCACCCCCTGATGGTCTATACTAAATTCAGATTGCTTACCCACCTCGAGATTTTGCACAATTGCCCAAAGTTCTCCATCTTGCTTTTGTGCATCTTTGATCCGGGATATGAGGTTGGGTTCAATCTGCATTCTAGCTAGATATCCATCAGATTTACTAACCTGAAGCCAAATGTCCATCCTTTCGAGATCCCTCCTAATATGAGGTTGAATTTGTAGGCAAGATATAGTCCCGGAATTCTTTCGGCTTAATGCATCAGCTACAACATTGGCTTTGCCTGGATGGTATTGAATATTTGCATCATAATCTTTTAAAAGTTCTAACCACCTTCTTTGCCTCATATTTAGCTCCTTCTGCGTAAATATATACTTGAGGCTCTTGTGGTCGGTAAAGATGTCACAACTTTCACCATACAGATAATGTCGCCAAATCTTAAGTGCAAAGACGACTGCGGCTAATTCTAAATCATGTGTAGGGTAGTTAACTTCATAAGGCTTCAACTGACGGGAGGCATAAGCGATAACCTTCCTATGTTGCATTAGCACACAACCTAATCCTTTCTTTGAGGCATCACTGTAGACTTGGTAACCTCCTGATCCAGAAGGGAGAGCGAGTATCGGAGAGGATACAAGTCGTTTCTTTAATTCTTCAAAGCTTTTCTCTTGTTCCTCATTCCATGAGTACTTCACCCCTTTCCTTAGGAGTTTTGTGAGTGGTAAAGCAATTACCGAGAATCTTTCAACAAATCTTCGGTAATAGCCAGCAAGACCCAAGAAACTTCGTATTTCGGTAACAGAAGTGGGTCTTGGCCATTTTGTAATAGCTTCAACCTTTGTTGGGTCTACCATAATTCCCTCTGCTGATATAACATGACCTAGAAATGACACTTGGCTAAGCCAAAAGTCACATTTGGAAAACTTCGCGTACAACTTCTCATGCCGCAAGGTTCCAAGTACTATATGTAGATGTGCTTCATGCTCTTCGCGACTCTTAGAATACACCAGAATGTCATCGATAAAGACAATAACGAATTTGTCTAGGAATTGGTGAAATACGCGATTCATCAAATCCATGAAGACTGCGGGTGCATTAGTTAGCCCAAAGGGCATAACCAAAAATTCGTAATGACCATATCGAGTACGAAAAGCAGTCTTGGGAACATCCTCATTCTTGACCTTTAACTGATGGTACCCAGACCTTAGGTCGATTTTTGAGAAGAACTGAGCCCCTTGAAGTTGATCAAAGAGATCATCAATGCGAGGCAGAGGATACTGATTACGAATAGTAATCTTGTTCAGCTCTCGGTAGTCAATACATAAACGCATACTACCGTCTTTCTTCTTCACAAATAAGACCGGAGCACCCCAAGGTGAAACACTGGGTCTTATGAATCCTAAATCTAACAATTCTTGCAATTGTTCCTTCAACTCCTTCAGTTCCATTGGGGCCATACGGTATGGAGCTTTAGAAATAGGTTCGGCACCAGGGATCAAGTCGATGGTGAATTCCAACTGACGGTCGGGTGGTAATCCCGGGAGTTCATCCGGAAATACATCAAGATATTCACGAACAACGGAGTGGCTATCGATACTCTTAATACTAGCAGAAGTATCCTTAATTGATGCTAGGAATCCAGCACAGCCGTTTGATATGGATTTTCGAGCCTTAAGTGCAGAGATAATTTTAAGAGATTTATGGGCTTGAGTTCCCTGATATATAATATCAGGATGATGAAGATCACCGAAAATAACTCGGCGAGAATGACAATCTATAGTTACACGATGTCTAGACAACCAATCTATTCCTAGAATAATATCAAAGTCACACATATGTATTGGAAATAAGTCTGCTTTACACACAATAGATTCAATACGGATCGGACAATCCTTATATACGTAAGTGATTACGGATGAATTTTCCATGGGAGTGGAAATGGTGAAAGTGTGATCTAAGAGAGTTGGTCTTATCAGAAGATACTTAGTAAACGAATGGGATACTAAAGAATGAGTCGCTCCTGTATCGAATAACACATAGATACTACGTTCACCAATCTGAAGGGTTCCAGATACAGTACCTGGAATATTAGCAGCGTCAGTAGCGGAAAGTGCGAAAATTCTTCCTCCAACATTGGGTTGATTATTCTTCTTAGTATCTTTCTTAGGACATTCCTTGATCATGTGTCCAGTTTGGCCACATTTAAAACATGCTCCTGTACTTCGGTGACATACGCCCTGATGTCTTTTACCACAAGTATTACATAGAGGATATGTAATCTGATTCGGGTTTACTTGTTGATTCAGTGGTTGGGCTCTAATAGGTTCTGCATACAACTGAATCTGGTTTTGAGTAGGTCTCGGGTTTTGAAGTCTAGGTTGCCATTGACGTGCTTGATTTCCAAAGTTTTGATTTCCTTGCACTTTACGATCTTGATGCTGTGGCGTAGTGGATGACTGGCCGATTTCTTGCTTAAATTGGCCTTCTCTATTTCTCTTCTTATTATCCCCAGTTCGAGATAGGAATTCTTTCCTTTCGAATTCAAAAGTTTTGATTGCATCAGCAACTTCGGTGATATCCTTAAATTTCATGTACATGATCGACTTCCGAATTCGATCATTAACTGCCCACTTGCATTTTTCTGCCTGGACTTCTGCTGATCCTGCAACATCTCCTACAATACTAGCCAACCTTGAAAATCGAGTAATGAACTCAGAGGCTGGTTCATCACTCCCCTGTCGAATTACTGCATACTCCCTGATATAAGCTTCTTTATCAGCGGTCGAAAAATATTTATCGTAAAAGATATTACGAAAGTCGACCCATGAAAGATTAGCGTCAAAATCATCCCCTCCTTTGACTTGCTTATATCCTTCCCACCAAGTTTGTGCGTCATCTTCCAATTTGTAGGTAGCTAGTCTAACTTTGTATTGCTCCGGAACTCCAAGAACTCCGAAGATCTTTTCAACATGAGCTATCCAGTTTCTTGCTTCGACTGGATTAGTAGCGTGACTAAAGGATTTCGGCTTTTGTTTTTGGAATTTACTAATCCATATGTCTATACTATAAGTAATATTGTTAGTGGTATTCTCACGAGTTTCACCACCAGAGGTTGGATTAGTGTTAGTGCGTTCTGGATGAAGAGTTTGTTGAATAACGGCCTCAGCTGTTTGAGCAACCAGGTTTGGAAGCAACCCAGCAACAGCCTGGTTGATAGCATTAATTATGTTTGGATCAACTGGAGTCTCATTCGAAGAAGTGTTGTTACGTTCACGGTTAGTACGAGTATTCCTACGTGGCGGACGACGAGGAGGCATCTATAAGAATAGACATAGGAGTTAAATCAAATAAGAGATCAAGTTGAATCCTATCATAGATATCTACCCATTCCTCACAGGTCTTAATTACTATCTTCAAGTTTTCTACAGGAAAGAGCCTTTGCTCTGATACCATAGCTGTAACACCCCAACCCGGAAAGGCTGACGTGTCACAATAACGGTAACATAAACAAAAGTCATAATTCCATTTTATTCATTTATTTATTAAGGATACAACCACACGACCATAAAAATTAAGATTATTATACAAGTGGAGACAGTTGTCTTAATTAACTAACATCTTTAGATTTATTCCTAGGCTTTATTCTTCTCTCTTTTCCACTCCCAAAGTAACCTGTGGACCTGTATATACAAAAAGTTTACGGAATGAGCCGAATGCTCAGTACGGAATTTTAGGCTCAAATAACAACTAAACGCTTCATATGAAATCTTATCCGGATGAAACTTTAGGCGAAAATGATACGATGCAAGAACAAAATTTCATAATCATATCTTACGGATGTACCCATGAGCAAACTTAAAACATGACAATACACAGGTAGCTACTCCTGCATAGTTATCACATGAGATGGCGAATTGGCATACCCGTTATCCACCTCCTTATACTTAAATCCTAGGATCGATCCATACGCCTCCTAATAGCCTTATGTACCACACTTGTACTTAAGAGACGCCGTGAACTGATCTCTCCGTCACGGATGGAGCACATGATGTTGATGCCACAACAACATGCTCGTGGGACACTCCACGAGAAGCGATACTCAGGGTATCAGAGTACAAATGGTCTTATTCACATAACTTATAAAACTTATTTTCATAATAAAACGGAACATATATTGGAACATGCGATAATGAGTATAACATAATACTATCGCATGATATGAAAGCTAAATCAAATGATTAGGATAGGAATCGAACGGACTGTCAAATGAATCGATAATCAAAGACGTGAGGAGTTTTTAACAGATATAGTAATTTAGTAGTTTTATAACAATTTGAATTGAAGCAATAAAGAGTGGGGTAAGGATCCGTACCTTAATAACTCCAAAGTGAAGCTACCTTGTGCTAATATTTTAGATTTATATGGGCAGAGTTTAGACTACTGATTAATCTTTTAACCTAATTTCACAATAATGTACACAAAACAGGGTTAGTGATCAATACAGCAGTTACGATAATTTACGAGATCAAATTCTCCCAATGAATGACCAAGTGCAATACTTCAACTCATTTATCGTATTAATGACAAACGACAAAGTATAGTACTTCAACACATTATCGAATTATCGACAACGACAAAGTACAATGCTTCAACTCATTATCGAATTATCGACAACGACAAAGCATAACCCAATATGGGCGGCACTTAGACATTCTTTGGATATATTGATTCCGGAAACTGAATCGTAATAGCGATCGAGTTATTACCCTGATTGCGGCAGCACTTCGTGATTCGTGTGTGTTTGTGTAGTATTTTGGCTATAACTCAGTGTTTATAACGAATTTCTTCGTCGTTTTTGTGCCAGAAATCAAGTCCCAAACTGCTCTATTTATACCCGAAATTTGACCCTGTCGCGTAGCGCGAGGGGTACCCCCCCCATGGCGTCGCGCTACGCGAGGGGTCACCTATTTTCTATAGGTAGCCACGTCCCTAACTAGGCTTGCTGAGTCGACGATTCGGCCAATAGCATTTAGACAACGTTTTTATGAAGATAATCGTCAACTAGGTTTTACCCCCCTGAGTTTTAGGGGCCCTGATCCTGATTCTGATTGTTCTGGAAATTTTAAGGTTAGTACAGAATTACTTGGGTGTCTTAATTAGGGTTTTCTTAGTGGTTAATGATTTTAAATTTAGGGGCATTACACGTGAAGAGCGGTTGGGACGAGTACGGGATCGCGTACGGTATGCCAGCCGAACAACTTGTAATCCGACGGCTCACGTGCATTTCGCCGAGTGCTGTCATTGCTTTATAAACGAGTATATATTATAAAAATAATTTTCCTTTCTTTCTTTGTTCAGATTACAAAAGTAACCCACTATGATCTCACATCTTAATAGAGTTATTCAATCACAAACCTGCACTGTTGGGGGTTAGAGATTTGAAATAGAATAACTGCACTTTATGGGTCAAAATCCTACATGTTGGGGATTAAAGTTCCCCATTTTTATGGGTCAAATTCTGCACTGTTTGGGCTATTCTCTACACTGTTATTGGTCAAAATTTTGCACTATCATGTTTTATGTCAACGTAGTCAAAGGATAAGTCTGGACATTTTGTTACATTAATATACCCTATAAGCGAACGGTTATAAACAAAGAGTATTTTCGTTTAAAATGCAAATATTTATGGTTTCTGCATCATGATATTTTTAATGTTTTGTTTTTATTTAATTTAGATGTGTAAGGCTTATGACTCATGTTATGTTTTTATTTTAATGTTATGTTTTAATGTTATGTTTTTATTTAATTTCTGCATCATGATATTTTAAGCGAACGGTTAATTTAATGTTATGTTTTTATTTAATTTAGATGTATTTCCTTTGGTGTGGGCTAACATGCCGTTAGTTCTCTTATTAATAAATGTTCTTTGTTAGCCATCCAAACAAACTCATCATTTGTATAGTATTTTACAAAGTTAATGTTTATTGTTTTTTTTCTTAAATTCTTCAAGTTAGTAGCATGAGTGCAATATATCAACATTAAATAAAAAACATCATCAAAATATTAAAGTCCATACATGATAAATCAAAATTACATCATTGTTTCTACGTGACTGTTTGTGACTTGGAACGATTCCTAACCCAAATGAAACCAAGATGCCTAATTTCTTCCCTTAAACCAGTTATATTCTCCTCATCTCGACTAAATACCAAATCGTTCATTTTCTTCCATATGCACCATATTGTTGTTTGAATAATTGAATAAAGTACATTTTTTTCATTTTGAGAACCCCTTGCGTGTGTGTGCACGACGAATAAGTCTTTGACTTCAAAAAAAAAAAACACCTGACATCTACACCATTGTGCTGTAGAATCCCAAACCAATTGAGTAAAGCAGCACACTACAAACAGATGGTTTGTTGTTTCATTAGTTTCACCAAAAAATCTACATCCAAGGGATTCCAAATTAATATTCCTCTATGATAACGCGACCAAGCTTGGTAGCCGATCCAAGACCAATCTCCACAAAAGAAAACAAGTACTACGTTGTGAATTATCGTCGCCACTACATCGTATTGCAAAGTTTCACCCTTAGAATTACTAACAAGTGTTGTGTTTTTCGTTGCATCGCGAATTTGATTTTGGTACGTTATGGCTCAAAACTGATCTGCCTCGTACATAGCCCTAAACTCACCAACGTAAGTGATATGTTTCCCGCCGCATCGCGCGGGTAAACGACTAGTATATATATATATATATATATATATATATATATATATATATATATATATATATATATATATATATATATATATATATATATATATATATATATATATATATATATATATATATATATATATATATATACTAGTCGTTTACCCGCGCGATGCGGCGGGAAACATATCACCTAGGTTGGTGAGTTTAGGGCTATGTACGGGGCGGTTCTCGTTTTCCAGTTAATTTATCAGTTTTCTCGTGATATATTGTATATTGTAACAAAGTTTGGTCTTACGTAAGATATTAATAAATATCTTACGTTTATTGATGCTAAACACCTGAAGCATGAAACATCCAAACGGGTAACGGGTAGGGCATTCGAGTATGAGACCAGAAATAGGATATAAAACTATTAGTTTTAGTAATGTTATATTCTAGCAGGAAACACGTGCGATGCGGTGGCAGCGACAATTTACAAAGGGGTACTCGTTAGTTTATTAGTGCTCTCATGGAAATGAGAAACACGGTGTCTTACCACGACAGGATTGTTCACATGTTGCTTTGGGATTGATTAAGGGTTGTGAATGATGATTAGCCACGCGGGGTGGATATGCCGTGGTGTGACATCCGAGCTTGTTGCAATCATTGAGGACATCAATCGAGCCATTTGGCTAGTCGAAAAATGTTGTAGTAGAGTTCCTCATTGTTGCAAGTGTGGAAATAAGTGTTAAGCTTATTTTAACAAATATGATTTGTATTTATGTATTCTTCGATGTTATCACTACTCCATGACAAGTTGATAAAGGAATATATGTACTCGATTTGCTTGTATATTACGTTTAAAATAATAAAGGAGTTAAAATATGACTTTATGTTGGTAAAAAAACATATATACGTGTAACAGATAATAAAATATGTAGTTGAGTTTGCACCTAAGCTTCCATTAAATAAACCATGTGTTTTTATTTGATGAATGTAATATAAAACACAACTACATGTTACAAGCGAATAAAACTGATTTAAAACATTTTCATAATCAAAATAGTTAGTGGGTCTTGAAGGCATGGATTACAGGAATACACCTCTGTTCCCTATTACCCTGCATATACCAAACAAACTTGCGATTAGTTTATGCACAACTATTCATAATCATTTTATCATGAAATAAGGATACCTGAACAAATGTCTCGCTCGACCAATAGTTTCCCTTGACGCATTATGCAAGGTTCGCTCGGTCCAACAACTCAAGCAAATGTTTTCTATGTTTTTTAGGGGGAAAATGGGTGGATCTCTCCACAGGGCATACAAGACACAGGTCATTGGCGGAAGCCCGCCAAATTTAACATATAAAGTTTTTTTATATGTTAAATATGGCGAGCTGCCGCCAATAACCTATGTTTTGTATGCCCTGGGAGAGAGGCACCCATGTTCCCCCTAAAATGCAAAGAAAACATTTGCTTGAGTTGTTGGATAGATTACACAGGCTCAGTTTTTGCATCACAGCCTCAAACACTTTCAGTTCAGATAGATTACAGAGGCTCAGTTTTTGCATCACAGCCTCAAAACACTTTTAGTTCAGACAGATTAAGAACACAAGGTCAGCTTATGCATCATAGACTCAACACTTTTAGTTCAGACAGATTAAGAACACAAGCTCAGCTTTCGCATCACAGCACACTTTCAGTTTAGACAGATTAAGAACACAAAATCCGGAGTAGACAACAAGAGTAATTTGCCACTAAACTTAAACAACCTTTAAAGCATGATGTACACGTGTTTTAAGCACAAGAAACAAATATGTAACCTGACAGGCTCAGCTTATGCATCATAGCCTCAAACACTTTCAGTTCAGACATATTAAGAACACAAGCTCAAAAGAGATAAACTTACAACTCTTTAAAGCCCATTGTACAAACCTGTTAAGCACAAGTGTTGAAAACTTGTTTTCCATGTTGAAAACTTGTTTTCCACCTGGTACCCACGCGGATCATATAATGGTTAACTTGACCCGTTTTTAGTTTAATGGATCCTATATAAAGTTTCATTCAATCTATCTATCAACACCTGAAGACTCAGACATGTAATTGAGGAAAGTGTGAACACAACTACGGGTAAAGCCATGGCTGCAACACACGGTTGTAAAGTGAGAACTATGCAACCTGGATATTGCCCCGCCAAGATGCTACTCGGATCTTCTATGTACCCTCAAAATACAATCATCATCACAGTCTATTGTGTTATGTAACCCCGCTTTAAAGCATGATGTACAAGAGTAATTTTCCACTAAACTTAAACAACCTTTAAAGCATGATGTAAAAGTGTTTTAAGCACAAGAAACACATATGTAACCTCACAGGCTCAGCTTATGCATCATAGCCTTAACAGTTTCAGTTCAGACATATTAAGAACACAAGCTCAGCTTATGCATCATAGAGTCGACACTTTCAGTTCAGACAGATTAACAACACAAGCTCAGCTTTTGCATCACAGCCTCAAATACTACTTTAATAAACATATATGAAGGACAACATGGTAATTGAACAAGGTGTTGAAAAAACACTTAATGCACAATGTACAACTGTTAAGGCACAAGAAAACACAAAACCATTTACCCTTTACACGGTTCTACATCTGCCGTCCAATTTTTTAACTTTCTCACACGGATCAAGATCTGGACCGTCCATTTGACTTCACACGGATCACCAATTGCTTTTGATTTCACACGGATCACCTTATGCATCATAGACTCAACACTTTTAGTTCAGACAGATTAAGAACACAAGCTCAGCTTTCGCATCACAGCACACTTTCAGTTTAGACAGATTAAGAACACAAAATCCGGAGTAGACAACAAGAGTAATTTGCCACTAAACTTAAACAACCTTTAAAGCATGATGTACACGTGTTTTAAGCACAAGAAACAAATATGTAACCTGACAGGCTCAGCTTATGCATCATAGCCTCAAACACTTTCAGTTCAGACATATTAAGAACACAAGCTCAAAAGAGATAAACTTACAACTCTTTAAAGCCCATTGTACAAACCTGTTAAGCACAAGTGTTGAAAACTTGTTTTCCATGTTGAAAACTTGTTTTCCACCTGGTACCCACGCGGATCATATAATGGTTAACTTGACCCGTTTTTAGTTTAATGGATCCTATATAAAGTTTCATTCAATCTATCTATCAACACCTGAAGACTCAGACATGTAATTGAGGAAAGTGTGAACACAACTACGGGTAAAGCCATGGCTGCAACACACGGTTGCAAAGTGAGAACTATGCAACCTGGATATTGCCCCGCCAAGATGCTACTCGGATCTTCTATGTACCCTCAAAATACAATCATCATCACAGTCTATTGTGTTATGTAACCCCGCTTTAAAGCATGATGTACAAGAGTAATTTTCCACTAAACTTAAACAACCTTTAAAGCATGATGTAAAAGTGTTTTAAGCACAAGAAACACATATGTAACCTCACAGGCTCAGCTTATGCATCATAGCCTTAACAGTTTCAGTTCAGACATATTAAGAACACAAGCTCAGCTTATGCATCATAGAGTCGACACTTTCAGTTCAGACAGATTAACAACACAAGCTCAGCTTTTGCATCACAGCCTCAAACACTTTCAGTTCAGACAGTTGAGTGTAGTTGAGGGTTTGTAGAGTGTTGAGCTTCATGAAGTACTTATAGACACTGAAGCAAGCAAGAGACAAAAGTAGGATTAGTTCAACTGAGATAAACTTACAATTTCAGCTGAGTGTAGTTGAGAGTTTGTAAAGTGTGAGTAGAGTGTTGATATCTCTGAATTATTTATAGAGACTGAAGCAAGCATGCTGTCTTTCAAGCATGCTGTCTTTCAAACAGTGCTGTCTTTCAAACAGTGCTGTCTTTCATGCGGTCTCAGGAGTCATACCTTGAACTTGTTCTATACGCCATGTTAGTGTCAGTCTTAACTTTCTTTGGTCTACATCCCAAATCTGTCCACAATTAAAAAAAAAAAAACCATGAGTTACAGTTTAAGAAACATTGGCCGATTGATTCAAAGTTGATATGGATTCTCGAAATCGTAAACTTATTTCGATACATTTAACACACCACTAAATATTTTGTTTTAGAATCGCCTTTGAGTATGATGGCTTTTTGTGAAGAACAAAAGGCTTCACACACATTCAAAGAACACCCAAACACACAACCCAAGTGTCTTAGAGATTTTGGTTGCAAGGACCAATGGGTCAAAATCCATTTACCAAAAGGTGATGTTCCATTGGTTGATGATGTGTCAGCATACTTAGCTTTGAATCTCCTGGGATCTGTTTTTCGCAAAACGGCTTGCCCAAATCCAGGAACAACCTGCATATCAAAATCAATGAAAATTTACATATGCTTGTCAATAAAAAAGATAAAAATAAAACTGAAAACCCAGCTACAAACAAAATTAAAGCGCGCTTTTTTAAACCCAGCTAAAAATCTCTGATATTTTCATTATAAATTACCATTATACTCTCTTTAGTATAAAGTTATATATACAACTAAAAAACATAGATCCGCTACAAACAAAATTAAAAAAATTCAACTAAACTATAGCTTCTTTTTTATTTTATCAAACAAAACAAAAAAATAGCAAGCCATAAAGCACCAAAGTTATTCACCAGCTCTACAACCCCAAACGACCTAGTACCAAATACTCATGCATATTGGGCCTAGGCACCAATTCTTAATTTAAACCCCAAACGACCCAGTACCAAATACTCATGCATTTAGTTAGAATGAAACCCACAGACCACAGTGCCTCCCCATATATTTGAATTTGACGTTTTGGTTAAAACTTACATAAAAATCAATGTTGACCCATTCACCCGATAAACACACCGAGCTTGTCAACCCGTTTTGTACCCATGGTCAGCTTTAGAACATTAGGAATGTCGACAAAGCCCTGTACGTGACACACCTGTACAAAAACATCAAAGATTTTGTTCAGAATATAACTTTCAACACAAGAAAGTAGTTTGTTTGACTTTAATAAAAAGAACCTCAAATTTGCTTGAGTTTTTGCTTCTCCATCAGCCTCAATCCTAGCCACTTTGAGCAGTTGCTTTATGATTAGCTCAAACAAAACCTCAACTTCCTTTTCCACAATCTTAATCCCAATTTTAGTGTATGTCGTCAATAGACGTGTCCTCCATCATACAAGAAAAAGACATAAGAGCATCCCATATCTAAAATTGACCTAACTATCATAATTTTCATTGAACTACAACACTTATCATCCCCAAAAATGACCTAAATATCATAATTATCACAAAACCATGACACTTATCAGTCCCAAAAATGAAGGAAAAGATCAAAATATAACAGAACAAAGTAAAATCAAAACTACAAAAACAATTTATCCTTTCACTATGTCATATTTGAAATTAACCTAACTATCATCACCAAAAATACAAATTCAAATATCACAAAACTTTCAACCTAATTTGAAATAACCGCATCTACTAACAAATCTACATCAAGAATAAAGATAAATCAACATTTAGAACCTAACCTGAGTCGATTCATCACAAAACACATGCGAAAATCCTTCGTAAACCTCAGATTTCGTCCTTCGAACATCCGTCAAGCTCTTCCTATCACCTCAATGGTTGTAGCTTTCTCTTAGATATCAACAATTTTAGCTCTAAATATGTCCACTAACCGCTTCACCTGAAAAGTAAGAATCACAAAAGAACATGGTAAGATATATAACACTCATTGCAACTTATCAGAACATCAAACGGATCCCTTGTTCAAATCTGTGGATCCCTTGCCAGATAAAGCTTGTGATACATCTCATGAAACCCTAGATCTGCTCATCAAACGGATCTGGTGATAGATTCAAACGGATATGGTGATAGATCTCATGAAACCCTAGATCGCCGAGAAGAGAGAGAGAAGAGAGAGAGAAGATCTGATGTTGTTTTGTGAGATGTGTGAGCATTGAGAGAGAAAGCAATTGGTGATCCGTGTGAAGTCAAAAGCAATTGGTGATCCGTGTGAAGTCAAATGGACGGTCCAGATCTTGATCCGTGTGAGAAAGTTAAAAAATTGGACGGCAGATGTAGAACCGTGTAAAGGGTAAATGGTTTTGTGTTTTCTTGTGCCTTAACAGTTGTACATTGTGCATTAAGTGTTTTTTCAACCACCTTGTTCAATTACCATGTTGTCCTTCATATATGTTTATTAAAGTAGTATAGATATATATATATATATATATATATATATATATATATATATTACATGCACATAGTTTAATACAAGGATCACATAGCACACCCATATAATTTACAAAATTTACAAATTTCCATTTAATAATATATGCACACACCGTGCTAGTACAAGAAGGTTGTTCGGGAAAACCCGAAGTGTCACAGCGAGCGTCTGAGCTGCTTGGTTTGGCGATCCATGATTTCAACAGGCTTCTCCACGAAGTATAGTGTTTTGTTTATTTGGAGGTCGTCGAGAGGTACGATCAAATCATGCTCAGCCAGGCACTTTCGGAGGTTTGACACATGGAAAGTCGGGTGAACATTACTAAGTTCCTCCAGTAGTTCGAGTCTGTAGGCGACTTTTCCGATTCTTTCCAGAATCTTAAAAGGTCCAACATATCGAGGCGCTAGTTTCTCTCTCTTGCCGAATCTGACCACACCCTTCCAAGGTGATACCTTTAGGAGTACGTAGTCGCCAACGTCAAATTCGAGGGGCTTGCGTCGTCTATCGGCAAAACTTTTCTGTCTACTTCGAGTTTTCAACAAGTTGTCTCGAATCTGGAGAATTTTGTCAGTCGTTTCTTGTAGTAGCTCAGAACCGGTTAATTGCGAGTGACCGATCTCGTGCCATACAATAGGCGATCGACATCTTCTTCCATATAAAGCCTCGAATGGTGCCATTCGAATGTTGGTATGGTAACTGTTGTTATACGATAATTCGACTAACGGCAGGTATTTGTCACAATAACCACCGAAGTCTATGACACACGAACAGAGCATGTCTTCAAGAGTACGGATCGTTCTTTCAGTCTGACCGTTGGTCTGAGGGTGGAATGCGGTACTCAGATTAAGCGTAGTACCAAGAGCTACTTGAAACGTTTCCCACAATCGCGTGGTAAACCGAGCGTCACGATCGGAGATGATGTCACGAGGCGTCCCATGATTACAAATGATCTCGTCGGGGTAGATTCGGGCTAATCGTTCTACCTTGTAGTTTTCCCGTATTGGCAAAAAGTGGGCTGATTTGGTTAAGCGATCGACGACAACCCATATGCTGTCGTGACCTGATGACGTGTGTGGGAGCTTTGTTATGAAGTCCATAGCTATACTCTCCCACTTTCACATAGGGATTGGGAGTTGTGCGAGTAAGCCAGAGGGCCTTTGATGTTCAGCCTTGACCCTTACATAAGTCAGGCACTTCCTAACGTAGAGAGCAATATCTCTTTTCATACCCGGCCACCAATACTTGTAGCGAAGATCCTGGTACATTTTGTCGACACCGAGGTGAATAGAATACCGAGATTTTTGGGCTTCGTCCATCAAAATCTTTCTCCGTTCGGTCCGCTTAGGGATCCAAATTCGGTCCAGAAAATAGAAAATCCCATTCGATTTACTCACTAGCTGAGCTCCATCGTGATAGATTCGTTCCCTCTTCAGAGTGCGTTCATTAAAACAGGCGCGC
Source organism: Helianthus annuus (assembly GCF_002127325.2). Classification (NCBI taxonomy): domain Eukaryota; kingdom Viridiplantae; phylum Streptophyta; class Magnoliopsida; order Asterales; family Asteraceae; genus Helianthus; species Helianthus annuus. The sequence continues at coordinate 33,221,045 of NC_035441.2, read as the reverse complement.
TGAGCTTCGCGGATGAGGGTTTCGAGATTGTGTTAGGCTTGGGTATCGCAGATGCTGAGCAAATAACTCCATCTGCTGAGAGCGTCGGCAACGACATTTGCTTTGCCTGGGTGATAACGAATCTCACAGTGGTAATCGTTGAGCAGTTCTACCCATCGGCGTTGTTGCATATTAAGTTCTTTTTGATCAAAGATGTGTTGCAGGCTCCTATGATCGGTGAAGATCGTACACCTGGTGCCATACAGGTAGTGTCGCCAAATCTTTAATGCAAAAACAACCGCGCCTAGCTCGAGATCATGGGTTGTATAGTTCTTCTCGTGGATTTTGAGCTGACGAGACGCGTAAGCTATAACCTTGTCCCGTTGCATGAGAACACAACCAAGACCAAGGTTGGAAGCATCACAATAGACAATGAAGCCGTCATTTCCGTCGGGCAATGTGAGAACAGGAGCATTGCAGAGCTTGTGCTTGAGGGTTTGGAAAGCAGATTCTTGTTCGGTTCCCCAAACAAAAGACCTGTCCTTATGCGTGAGAGCGGTAAGCGGCACAGCGATCTTGGAGAATCCTTCAATAAATCAGCGATAATAACCCGCTATTCCGAGAAAAGAACGAACTTCAGGCGGATTCTTCGGTGTAATCCAGCTCTTAACTGCTTTAATTTTCACGGGATCAACGTGAATATCTTGACTATTAACTATGTGACCCAGAAACTGAACCTCCTCTAACCAGAATTCACACTTTGAGAACTTGGCATAGAGTTGATTCCCCTGGAGTAGTTCGAGAACCAAACGTAGATGCTGCGCGTGTTCGGCTTTCGATTTGGAATAGATCAAGACATCGTCGATGAACACGATGACGAAACGGTCAAGATATGTTTTACACACGCGATTCATCAGATCCATGAAAACCGCGGGTGCGTTGGTTAAGCCAAAAGGCATAACAACAAACTCGTAGCGGCCGTAGCGGGTGCGAAAAGCGGTTTTGGGTATATCCTCCTCTTGAATGCGTAGCTGGTGATAGCCTGAGCGGAAATCGATCTTCGAGAAACATGTAGCACCTTGTAGCTGATCGAACAGATCGTCGATACGGGGTAGGGGATAGCGGTTCTTGATGGTTAGCTTGTTCAATTCCCGATAATCAATGCACATCCTGAACGATCAATCCTTCTTTTTTATGAAGAGGACTGGCGCGACCAAAGGAGAGGTGCTCGGGCGAATGAAGCCTTTTTCAAGTAGTTCCTGGAGTTGGTTTGAGAGTTCATGCATTTTGGATGGTGCAAGTCGGTAGGGAGCTTTGACAACAGGGTTGGCTCCAGGAATGAAGTCGATACGGAAGTCGATAGCACGACTTGGCGGTAGTCCAGGAAGATAATCAGGGAACACCCGAGGAAATTCACGGACCACGGGGACGTCTTTGACTTTTGTCACCCTTTTCTTTTCCTTCTCCGCTACTACAATGTTAGCCAAGAAAGCTCTGTATTCCTTGCGGAGATACTTGCTAGCTTGGACGCAGGACATAAGTTTGAGACCTTTCGAAGCAGTTTCGCCATAGACACATAATAAATCACCATTCGCGAGCGAGAATCGAATCATCTTGTCGAAGCACACAACTTCAGCATGGTTTTCTCGAAAAAAGTTTATGGCTATTATGACGTCGAAACTTCCGAGTTGCATCGGAATAAGGTCGATTGGGAAAATGTGATTGTTGAGCTCAAGAGTGCAATCACGAAAAACAGAATTAACGGTGACAGTTCTTCCGGTAGCGACTTCAACATCAAACGTCGAGGAGAGATAGGAGCGCTTACGACTAAGGAGCTTCTCAAATTCGAACGACACAAAGCAATTATCGGCTCTAGTATCAAACAAACATGATGCATAAATACTATTGACAAGGAACGTACCATTGACCACGTTGTTGTCGGTCTGGGCTTGGCGCACGTCGATGTTGAAAGTTTTGGCGCGTGCGGCTTGTTGTTGTTGCTGCTGCTGGTGAGGCTGCTGCTGCTGGGGCTCTTGTTTCACCACCCTGTTCGGGCACATGTTCGCGAAGTGGTTGGGGTCACCACATGCGAAGCAGACTCTGACGTTGATCGCGGGTGTCGGAGCCGCATGTTGGCCTTGCGAGGCAGGGAACAGAGCTTGATGAGCAGTGGCAGGAGCTGCGGTGTTGCGAGGACCAGTACGACTGTTAACAGTGAAATGGCCGTACATGTTGCAGTGAGCACAGAAACGACAAGCAATACCCACCGGATGATGATAAGAGCATGTTGGGCAAACCGGGTGGGGACCTGTGTATGCACACTTTACTGGAGGTGCATAAGTAGTTGGAGCTGGACGATGGTGGGGCTGCTGCTGGGCTGGTACGGCCTAGAGAGGAGCAGCAGTGGTAGTGGCAGTGAAGTTCTTGTTGCTGGAGCTGTTGTTGTTGTTCTTCTTCCTTCGGCGTGAGGACTTTGATGACTGAGGTGCGGTGGCGGTGGAGTTAGCGGTTGGTGCAGTAGTAGCTTGATGCAGATGCTTCGAGGGTTTATCCCAGACACCGGCCTTAACTCGTTTGTCGTTGATTTCAGCGGCCAGTAAGTAGGTTTCCTCGATCGTCTTAGTTTTAGCCGCTTGCACGAAATCTGTGACACAGTCAGGCAGGGCTCGGATATACTTCTTGATTGCCATGTCAGAAGTCTTCACCTGATCAGGGCAGATGATACTGAGCTGCTTGAATCAAGCAGTTAAAGCAGCGTTTTCACCATCCTTCTGCTTTATGTGCCAGAATTCATCTTCTAACTTTTGACGTTCATGAGGAGGGCAGAATTCTTCTAGCATGACCTCCTTGAGTTCGTCCCACGACAGACCGTAGGCTGCATCGTTTCCTCTTTTGTTTCTCTCGGCCGTCCACCAGTCTAGTGCGCGGGACTGAAAGACGCCAGTAGCGTTGAGAGTACGGAGATCGTCGGGGCAACCGCTCTGTCGCAGAGTGACCTCAATGGAATCAAACCATTGGAACAACGCTGTGGGGCCTCCCTCGCCAGTGAATTCCTTTGGCCCACATGCCTTAAACTGCTTGAAACTGAAGGCAGCTTTGGGAGTAGCTTTAGGAGCTTCGGTTCTCGACTCCTCAGATGATTTGCTGAAGTTCTCGTAGACATCACTGACAGCTTTTGCTACTTGTTTGGCGATGATAGCAGCAAGACGTTTGTCTCTCTTTTCTTGGCGAGAAAGTGGGTGACGATATCCAGATGACGACATGGTCTGCAATAGACATCGTCGTAGGTCTCAGACACATCATAATCGAATCTCACCTTACACGTCTAATACTTACTAAAGCTTAGGAACACAGTCGCATAATTGCATAAACATGTAGACACGAAATCACAGATTCACAGAGGAACACATAAGCTCATAAGCACATAAGCACGTAAACACGTAGGGCACAGAAGCACAGAAACACAGAGGCACGTACACATTTAGTCATAGAGGCAGTCAGAATACAGAAACCTATCTGCGATCGTTCGAATATGGCGGTCGCGTCTAGTGTAGCGATTAGCATAGTATAAGCGCATAGCATAGCGAGCATCATAGCGTACAGCTTCCCTCATAGCAGTAGCGAGTTGTTAACATTTTGAGATAGGAGAGCAATGCGGGTCGTGTGTGTCGATTGAAATGAGAGCAAAAATCAAGTAAGTTTCCAAAATTTTAAACGCATAAGCAGTCAAACGCATATAAATACATAAAATCAACGAGTTATCAGAGTCGGCAGTTGTGGGCTCAGAATCGAAACACATAAAAATCGAGAGATAGATTGTCTGCGGCTATTAGACATTGACTACCAAAAGCAATTCGACTATTCTCAAGGATCTGTCGTACACATTTTAACTTTCAAGATAGGGCCTCTGCCTCGATTCTTGGGCATCCAGCGCACATCCCTCTAGCCATACTGGGGTTTAGGTCGTTGGAGTCCATCGAGACTTTGGTGAGTGTTTTGGTAAAACCATGGACAAGCCGTCAAGGTTAGGGTTTCACCCCTGGCTTGACAACTTCCCCTTGATTTCAGTAAAATAGAGGAGATTATTCATCAAAATATGGATTTCACTCCTGGTTTGGTATAATTCTCCCCGTTAAACAAGCGTTCGTTATTGAAAAAGAATTTAATTTGTTTGCTTGTATGAAAGGTGAAACTGTTCTACAAATGATTGAAAGATTCTGTCATCTTAAACTTGAAATGGAGAGAGTTGGTGAGTCAAAAACAATGAAGAGATCATTGATAAGTTGATAGAATCTGTTCCAAGTGAAGACGACTGGTTATACTATGTCATGATTCTCAAAAACAGCAATGATATGAGCAAGGTGAATAGTGAAAATACGGGTTGATCAAGCAATTTATTCGAGAATTTGCGGCTTTCACACCTAGTCTTGACTTAATCGCTTGTCTTTATTTGAAAACTCGAGTGCAGTGATAGTGTAGCGTAGGCGAGAATAGCGAAGAACAGTAATAAGCTCATACGTAGTCCCTAATGGGCATGCACGAGTCGATCTATTGGGTCCTAACTATAGACTAGGTCTTTAAGACATCGACCCGAACTAGGTCGAGTCTGTCTAATTCCCTATAGTTATGGCTCTGATACCAATCTGTCACACCCCAACTGATGGCGGAATCATCGGGGCGCGGCACTGAGCGAAACAGATTGTCCAGAAGTTTCCATAACAATTATCATTACCAATTAATTTAAATTAACATGTCCCATACCATGCCTCGAAAGGTAAACAAATTATTACAGACAAAATCCAGGCAATAGTTCTATTCCGACAACTCAGATTTTGCAAAATTGCTTAATTGTTTATCTGCTTCTAGAGACTCCTGTTTTCAGATCTACAGACAACTATTTGTTGGGCTCTAGAAGCTTATTCTAGCCTCGCTTTCCTAGCAGATAAACATCCTAATTACCTGTCACATACGTTAAAATAAAAGTCAATACACATAGGGCAAAGGTGAGCATACAAGTTTGATATTAGCATATAGAGTTCGAAATAGTTTACGCATAACCAGCACGTACACAGAGGAAAACGAAGCATGTTAATTATCGACACGGATCTATCGATACCAATGACTGCGGGTTGACTGCTCAAGGCAGTTCGCAATACTTGATCACCACTGTAATCCATGCAAGTAATTGTCCTTAACAACCCCCGCATGAGCGGGTGCTGAGTCCAAACTATAGTACTATCGTCGTTAAGGCAGGTAGACAACATTCCATGTGTAAACATAACAAACAAGCATTCATTAAGTCACGTAATACATGTGGTAACAGTTAGCATTTAAAATATTGCGTAGTGTGTTCGATGTGGTTTCGTATAAGTAACGTATGTGACACCCAAAAGTGCTTAAAGCAGAAAGGGATCGAGTATACTCACAGCGGTTCATAACTACCGTCCGATCGAACTGATGTCCGACCCACATACACTTTGTATCATTTTGCGCGTCACTTATCGTTATGCTATCAATCTGTTCAGGCAAACCCTACTCTCTAGTGCTCCCTTCAATCCATCAATCTCTGTGAGTATACTCGATCCCTTTTTGCTTTACGCACTTTTGGGTGTTACATACGTTACTTATTCTAAATCACATCGAACACACTACGCAATACTTTAAACGCTAACCATTACTGCATGTTATACGTGACTAAGTGAATGCTTGTTTGTTATGTTTACACATGGAATGCTGTCTACCTGCCTTAACGACGATAGTACTATAGTTTGGACTCAGCACCCGCTCACGCGGGGGTTGTTAAGGACAATTATTTGCATGGATTACAGTGGTGATCATGTATTACGAACTGCCTTGGGCAGTCAACCCGCAATCATTGGTATTGATAGGTTCATGTCGATAACTAACATGCTTCGTTTTACTCAGTGTACGTGCTGGTTATGCGTAAATTATGTCGAACTCTATATGCTATTATCAAACTTATATACTCGCCTTTACACTATGTGTATTGACTTTTATTTTAACGTATGTGACAGGTGCTTAAGGTGTCTATTTGCTTGGAAATCAAGGCTAGGAAAGAGTCCTAGAAACCAATAAATAGTTGTCTGTACTAATGAAACCTGAGTTGGAACAGAACTATTTGACTAGATTTTGTCTGTAATAATTACGTTATCTTTTATGACATGGTATGGGACGTGTTGTTTTAAATAATTGGTAATTGTAGTTGTTTTGGAAACTTCTGGACAATCTGTTTTGCTCAGTGCCACGCCCCGATGTTTCCGCCATCAGTTGGGGTGTGACAGATTGGTATCAGAGCCATAACTATAGGGAATTAGGCAAGACTCGACCTAGTCCGGGTCGATGTCTTAGAGACCTAGTCTATAGTTAGGACCCAATAGACCAACTAGTGCATATCCAGTAGGGATTATGCATGAGCTTACTGCTATTCTCGCCTACGTTACACTATCACTGCACTTGAATTCCCAATTGTGAATAAGCGATTAAGGCGAGATTAGGTGTGAAAACCGCAAACTCTCGATTAAATTGCTTGTTTGGTCTGTATTTATCTATAAAACGCGAGAATTCGCGTTGAACCAGGAGTGAAATCCATACTTTAGCGCGGATTTTCGTCTCTATTCTATTTGAAATAGGAAAGAAGTTGTTAAGCCAGGGGTAAAACTGACGTGATGTCGTGGGTCACGCAAATTTAATCCCCAAACAACTGTAGTTAGTGGTAGTAGGGTATCGAACTCAGGGAGTATGTGGAAGATGTGTCAATTGTATAGCTTTGTACTTAAACTAATTATTAGACTAAATTGCAGAAAAATTAAAATTCAAGAGTTTGGATTGTTGTTTTAGAAGACTAAATTAAAAACTAATTCAAATCAAAGTTGGTTGTAAAACAATTAGGAGAGAACAATGATCACCTTAGGGTTCAGTTTCTTTAAACAGTTGTGTGTAATTCCAATAGAAAGAGTTACATAGACATAACTCGTGTATATATGATTGAAGTGATAAAAGGGAACAAAGTACTCGGATTAGATAAACGCGAGGTTGTTTCTCGATGACCTATTAATCAATAACCAACCCTAACCCTTCCCGTGATATCTCGGTTGCCAACGGCACCAAGAACGTACGATTAAGACTAGAAATTGCAATATTGATTAACAAACTACAAACAATCAAACATACACCATGACATTCAAGCAACGCAAGATATCATTCTAGAAATGCAGGAATTAAACACACAAAAGTTCAAGAAACATTCACCTAAGATGATCACCGAAGAGTTTAGCCGGACATGGCTCGGTGAATCATCATCATAATCAAACTATTGTTCATACGAATCGAAATAACAAACCGAATGATAGAAATTGTTCACAAAACAAGTCACAAGCCAAAATTCGCCCCTATGCTGTCCAAGAACTGTCCAATGATGAGATAATGTCAAAAGACACTCCAAAAACGACTTAAAAGATGGCAGTTACACTTTTTGCTCGCAGGCTCCACCGTAAATTACGGCTCCACCGTAATTTACGGTGGACATCAATCTTTTACGGCTCCAACAATCTGTGTTACGGTGGTGACAAAATGGAAATCAGGTCTACCGTAAATTACGGTAGAACCGTAATTTACGGTACTCAGCTGCTTTAACTTCTTTTTTCTTTCTTTTGTTCTCCTCTCGACCCGTTCTCCACCAAAGCCTCCAAAACTGCCTTTGATCCATCTTTTAGCTCCTAAATCGTACCTGAAACATAAGCATCGTAGTTATCTAATTCAAGATAATTACACGGTTAAATGGAGGATTATTTCATCTTTTAACATGCTTAGGGGTTGTCCAAAGGACCACCCGTCACATCCCCACACTTAACCGTTGCTTGTCCCAAGCAACTCATCAACATGGTTTCAAAACAAGTGATCAAATCAAACCAAGCAAAGCATGCACTTTCTTTACCAACCCCTTTTTAACACCCAAGCAATGCACCCCTCTCAAATTCTCTCCTCTCGGCTACAAGTGAAAACTAGCAAAGATAAGCTAGACACACACTAGGCAAACGGGTGGTTGCACAATCATAAGCTTGTACCTGAATCGATCCTTCTCCTAAAATGGGTCAAACATGAATGCAAATCAAAGGGACTTCAAGGTTGTAACGTGGCTAGGTGTATAGGTAGGAAATGGAATATATATGAGTAGCAAAAATTCGACCCGGTCTTTTTATTACAAACACAAAATCCAACTAACAAATACACACCACTATATACAAGACAATTAAGGTCTTTCTTTTTTTTTCTTTTTGCTTTTTTTTTTTTTAGAATCAACGATATGATAACACATTAACCATAACTACTTCAAACTCACCAAAACTACTAATTCTATCACTAACGCTATAAGACCGGGTCAAATTTGGGTAAATTTTCAAGTAAGTAGCTAGGGGAAACAAATGACAAGCTTTAAAGGCACAAAATGGGCAACTAAATGACCAAACCCCCGCCCCTCTCACTACCATGCTCATATATATAATTTATGAGGTCCAACCCCCCAAATCCCACACTCGCTCACACCAACGACGAGGCTACCTAATGCCCTTATCCTTTCTACATTCATGTCTAACTAAGGATTCAAATCGCATTCAAGCACAAGTTCTAACGCACCCCCACCCGTAGCCACTCTCATCAAAGACAATCATTATTTATGTACAAGTGTGGCTACAACTCTCACCAAGAATGAAAAGGGTACAAGGGTTGCCGGTGCATTAACTTGGGGATAAATTAGGGCGTCAAGATTTCACATTATTTTGCTCGGCTTAAAATTTTTCAAAAATCTTCAAAAAATTCCCCCCATCCCCACACTTGGGATACATTGACCCCAATGTATGGCTTTGGGAGGCTTTGATCACTACCCCAATCAACATCCCCACACTTGGGATACATTGACCCCAATGTATGGCTTTGGGAGGCTTTGATCACTACCCCAATCAACATCCACAAAAGCTTTTTCATCTCAAACCCCAAATTTCTTTTTGTATTTTTCAGTTTATATATATTTTTTTTTTCTTTTTTTTTTCTTTTATGCTTTTCATTTTAAACACGACACCACCAACAAACACCAACCCAACAATCAACCACATGATCAATCACCACCCATCCTCCCAACCATAATCAACATAAACCAACAAATATATACAAACTATACACAAGAGAGAATACCACCTGATCAATAGTAGCGCGGTCCCGGAGGTCCAAAGATGGATGACATCATATCATTCCGCTCTCCAAATCCGAATGCGCCGCGGCTACTCCCCTCTTGTTGTTGCGATCCCTCCTGTCGCCTTGGGTCAAGCCACTGAGAATGGTGGAGTGGTGGAGTCGGATAAGAAATGCTACCATCATAAGGCGGCAATGAAGCATAGTCCACATGTTGTGGATCTTCAACAACCGGCCTTCCGGCATGCCAATCCGCATGCATCCGCCTCATTTGATCATCATGATATCTGTTATTAGCATCCACCTCTCGAGAGTATGCGTGGGTACGGTTCCATGACTCATTGCGATCGAAGCTATGTTTTAACGACCGCTCTATGCTTGCACTATTCCTCGTGTTTTGATCATACAACGTCTTCTCCGGCCCCGACCAAGTATCAAAAATGGACGCCGGAGGGCGTTGGCTCTCGATCACCTCTTGCATTGAACCACTATAAGCCCACCCCGGCTCATACGGTTGCTGCGCGTAGTCGTAGAACGTACCACCATGACCACCACCAAAACCCCCAAAACCAACATTTGCACCACCCTGCGGCTCGTCCGCATAATCCTCGTCCCCACTAGGAACCAACTCTTCATCGATTTCCGGCTCATCCGGCTCTCCCGGTAACAACTCCCTTGCACCCAATTTCAATGCCCTCCACCGTTGACCCTCTGATTTCAACTTGTGATAACGTTCAGACTGAGTATACGTCCAAACGTTTCCCAACCTATCCAAAGTAAAAGGCTGGTGCCGTTTCATCAAACCTCGGTCTTCGGATGTGAGTGCCTTCTGCTGTTTCATCAAACCCGTTATGATGCGACAGTACGGGACGATGTCTCTTCCGTATTTGTTCCGGCATATCCACAAATGGTGCATAATCAGGTAGCGTATTGGAAAGCGTGGGGACCCATGCATCAATGAATACAGAACAGGTATCTCTGGAAACCTCACCTGTTCTTTATCGCCTCTTCTTGGAATGACATTAAGCAGGCAGATTGTATGCAACAGTTTGGCTTCTATCTTCAAATTCTTCCGGTATAACACACCACTGTACCTACCGGGCAAAAACAAATCCGCTAACATGTCGTTCCATCTCACGTGCTTCTCTGGTTTGAGCAATAAATCATCAAGCGTGGGAATCATGTACTCCTTAGCTGGGAGACTGTCATACTTTCCCAGCTTCTTCAACGTGTCGAATGACATCTCAACTAGCACCCTACCATCCCGATCAACTTCATTTGCGATGGCTTGTTGAAGTTGTGACATTTAAGTGTTGCCATCCACTCCTGAATCTCAGTCATAAACAGATTGCTCTTATCTTTATCAAAACACTTAAGCGCTCCTTCCCAGCCCAAAGCACGAAACTTAGCAAACACCCCGAACTGGCCAAACTGGGGTTCATCAACCTCTTTTTCACAAATAAATGCGGTTTCTTTGTTTTTCAACTTGTTCATGCAGTCGTTATAAAGGGTTGGCTGCCAAATCTCGGGTTGGTCATCCAACGACCCCGAATTCCACACCGGCTTATCACTCGGGTCTAACTCCATCTCTTCTTCTTCGCTTTCACTTTCGCTTTCACTAACCCTACCCATATATTGCCTCTTCTTTGATGGTTGCTCCTTTTGCTTGCCCTTGCCTTTTGATGAAGATGAACTTGAACCCGCTTTTTCCTTTGTCCTTGCCATTTCCTACACACATGAGGCAAGCAACAAAAACAAACACAAAATTAAACACTCTCTTCAAAATCCTCCCCACACTTGCTTGTTATCATGGTTGTAGATGTTAGTGAACCAAAAGTATAAAATTTTTCAAAAATTGGGCATGGTGTCTCTACAATGTAGAGCATCCCACAAGTTCACTACTTCAACCACAAATCCTACATCTACAACTATTAACCATGTTCAATAAACAATTCCATAATCATATCTTATCAACAAGCAAGTGGGCAAGAACACATAACCTAAATCACCTTGTTCTTCACAATGTATCACCATAATATAACAAAGTAAGTGTTCATACCTCGTTTCAAGATGGAAGAGTGCTTGTGAAACCAAAAATCCCAAAACCCCCAAATTATCTCAAACTAGGGTTTCAAATTTCGACCCCACAATTGTGTTTCCTCTGAAATCTTTCCTCACAATCACAAAGCTTGTGAAAAATTAGTCAATTTAGACCAAGATTCCACTTGATTTGGACAGGAATTGAAGGTTTTATGAGAGATGGAAGGTGGAAGAAACAATGGAGGTTATGGGTCTTGAGAGGAGGAAGATGGTGATGGAAAGTGAGAGATGAATGGGTGGATGGGGTTTATTCTCGTGACCAGGCTTTGTTTGTATTCGATTTTATTATTATTTTTTTTTATCCATGCGGACTCCCAACCGACGGAGACAACTTTTTTGCGTACCGTAATTTACGGTCTCACCGTAAATTACGGTGAGACCTGAATGTCCATTCTTGCACCGTAATTCAGGCTACTTCCACCGTAAGGCCCCAAACTGACCACCGTAAATTACGGTAATACCGTAATTTACGGTAATCGCTGAATCACAATTCCTTCACCGTAACTCAGTAGAGTTACACCGTAAACCCCACAAATCTTGAACACCCACCGTAAATTACGGTAATACCGTAATTTACGGTGCTCGCTGGGCATCTCTACTATGGTCCAATTTGAGGTTTTATTATGATACATTTTTAGATTTTTTTAAGTTTTTCGATTTTTTTATGTTTTTTAATTTTTTCAAAAACTTGTAAAAATTACCCTACCCCCTCAAAAATCCCGTGTTGTCCTCAACACAATGTAAGAGCAATTCGCGACCCGAACATCCCCACACTTGTTTCGAACACGGACTTTGAGGAACTATGGCAATTGTGCAAATATACAAAACAAGACAAAACAAAACTACTATGTACACTACCACCAAACCTGGGCCTCTCATGGTAGTTCCTCCTCGACCGGGCGTAAGATGTAGCCCGCTTTGTCAAGCTACAAGTTGTTGATGTCATTTCCTTCCAAGTACGGCTTCAAGCGGTGACTGTTCACCGTTTGTTGTTTCAACGTTTGCTCATCTTGGATGTCCACGTCACCAAATCGCCCAACTCTTCGAATAACATACGGACCCATCCATTTGCTTTTAAGCTTGCCCGCGAACATTTTCAATCGTGAGTTGTACAACCAAACCTTCTGCCCCACTTCGAACGTTTTCTTGCGCAATTTTGCATCATGTACTTTCTTTAGCTTATCCTTATAAGCCGATGCACATTCGTACGCCTCATCTCGAATCTCTTCTATCTCGCTCAATTGTAACTTCCTCAACTTACCCGCCTCGTCGTAATCCGCATTGACTGTCTTGATCGCCCAATGCGCCCGATGCGCCAACTCCATTGGCAAATGACAACCCTTACCATACACCATCCGGTAAGGTGTTGTGCCAATCGGAGTCTTGTAGGCCGTACGGTACGCCCACAAAGCATCATCCAACTTGCTTGACCAATCCTTTCTATCCGTTCTTACCGTCTTCATGAGGATCTCCTTGATTTGACGGTTGGACACTTCGACTTGTCCACTCGTTTGCGGATGGTAGGGGGTGGCGACTCGGTGGTTCACGCTCTACCTCTTCAATAATTTTCCGAAGTTAAAGTTCTTGAAATGTGAACCACCATCGCTTATAATAACCCGCGGGATTCCAAAGCGAGAGAAGATGTTGGATTGAACAAATTTACAAACAACCGAATGATCGTTTGTTCGTGTTGCAATAGCCTCAATCCACTTCGAGACATAATCCACCGCCACAAGAATATAAAGGAAGCCATTCGAATTCGGAAACGGACCCATAAAATCTATTCCCCATACATCAAATATCTCTACAACCAAGATTGGTTGTAGTGGCATCTCATCCCTCTTCGATATGCTACCCATCCTTTGGCAATTTACACAATTCCGGGCGAACTCAATTGCATCCTTGAAAATAGTGGGCCAATAAAACCCACAAGATAGTACCCGGTAACCGGTTTTATGCCCACTAAAGTGACCCCCGCAAGCGGACGAATGGGCATGAGTTAAGATTTCCAACACTTCCGTCTCGGGCACACACCTCCGGTCCAATCTTGAAGAGATCCGGCTCATCCCAAATGTATTGCCTCACTTGGACCATAAATTGTTGACGACACTTTTTGGTCCAATGAGTTGGAATGGCACCCGTGGCCAAATAATTAACGTAATGAGCGTACCACGGTGCAACGAAGGTGGAAACGGCTAAGAGTTGTTCATCGGGGAAACTTTCATTAATCTCGCTTGCATCATCGGTCCCTTCCACCGGTATCCGAGACAAATGATCCGCTACTACATTCTCACTTCCCTTCTTGTCTCGGATCTCTAAATCGAACTCTTGTAATAACAAGACCCACCGAATCAAACGCGGCTTCGCATCCTTTTTCTCCATCAAATACCGAACCGCACTATGATCCGAATAAACCACTACCTTGCTTCCCCAAATATACGAGCGAAACTTATCCAAAGCATACACCACCGCTAGTAATTCCTTCTCGGTTATGGTGTAGTTAAGTTGCGCTTCGGATAAATTTTTGCTCGCATAATAAATAACCACCGGTTTCTTGTCAACCCGTTGACCCAAAACTGCACCAATAGTAGTATCGCTTGCATCACACATTATCTCGAACGGCTTTGACCAATCGGGTGGTTGCAAGATAGGCGCCTTGACCAAATGTTCCTTCAAAACAGTGAAAGCTTGCATACACTCGTTAGTAAAATCAAACGGGACATCTTTTAATAACAAATTGCATAAGGGTTTGGTGATAACACTAAATCCCTTAATGAAACGTCGATAAAAACCCGCGTGTCCCAAGAATGACCTTACACCCTTAACATTTTTAGGAGGTGGCAAAGATGATATTACCCGTATCTTTGCCTTATCCACCTCCATCCCTCTTTCCGAAATCACATGTCCCAACACAATGCCCTCTTGCACCATGAAATGACTTTTCTCCCAACTTAGCACTAAATTTTTCTCAACGCACCTTTTCAAAACCTTTTGCAATTCGTTGAGACAAGCATCAAAAGTAGTGCCAAAAATGGAGAAGTCATCCATGAATACTTCAAGCGACTCTCCAACCATGTCCGAGAAAATACTCATCATACATCGTTGAAAAGTTGCCGGAGCATTACACAAACCAAATGGCATTCGCCTGAAGGCAAAGGTGCCATATGGACATGTGAAGGTGATCTTGTGTTGGTCATCCGGGTGTATGGCAATTTGATTATAACCCGAATACCCATCTAAGAAGCAATAATATTTTTGACCCGACAATTTTTCAATAATTTGGTCAATAAAAGGTAGCGGGAAATGGTCCTTAGAAGTGGCGGCATTCAATTTCCGGTAGTCAATACACACCCGCCACCCGGTAACCGGTCGGGTGGCAATTTGTTCACCACTTTCATCCTTGACTACTTGAATGCCGGCCTTCTTAGGCACAACTTGGGTGGGACTCACCCAAGCACTATCCGAAATCGGATAGATGATTCCCGCATCCAACCATTTAATTACCTCCTTTTTTACTACCTCCCTTAGGTTCGGGTTCAACCGCCTTTGAGCTTCTCGTGTCGGTTTGGCATCTTCGGTTGTGATAATTTTATGCATGACGATGGATGGACTAATTCCTTTGAGGTCGGCAATCGTCCATCCAATAGCACCCTTGTTCGCTTTTAACACCTCCATCAATGCTTGCTCTTGTGCCAATTCCAAATTAGAGGCAATAATGACCGGTAAAGTGTCATTATCCCCTAAAAATACATACTTCAAGTGGCCAGGCAAGTCCTTGAGCTCTAACTTTGGTGGTTCCTCCAATGATGGTTTTGTACCCGAATCGATTTCCACCGGTAGACCCTCGAATTGGTGGGTCCATGGTGGTCTACCTTCTTTCATCGCCATAACATCTTGTGCTTCCTCTTCAACTCGTAGTGCATAAGCATGTACCTGTTCAGAAAAGTCACACAGGCAAATATCCAAACCATCCTCCTCATACTCATGCGGGTTGCATCCATCTACTATGTCTGCCATGAAACACTCATCAACACCGTTAGCATTAGAATTGTTAGTAAAAACATTCAAACGCATTTTTCTGTTTCCAAATGCCATATCAACTGTACCAAATCTACAATCGATAATAGCATATGCGGTGCTTAAAAATGGCCGACCCAAAATTATGTTTTGTTGTTGTTTAGGGTCCGCCGATGAGTAATCCAACACTAAGAAATCCACCGGGTAATAAAACTCATCAATTTTTACAATAACATTTTGAACCATACCCCGAGGCAACTTATGAGACAAATCGGCCAAAACAACCGTCGTCTCCACCCTTGCTAATGGACCAAAGTCATATTGGTCGTATAAGCCCCCCGGTATAATGCTAACTCCGGCTCCGAGATCTAGCAACGCCTTAGCCATTTGAAAATTACCCACTTGTACATTAATCAATGGCGTGCCCGGATCTTGGAGCTTAGGAGGAAGCTCCCCATTCAACACCGCACTCACTTGCCCGGTTAAATCCACCCGCTTAGGCACTTTTTTCTTGTTTTGCCTTTTTTGTGTACATAATTCTTTTAAGAATTTTGCATAAGCGGGGACTTGTTTTATTGCATCAAGGAGTGGGAGATTTATTTTAACTTGTTTGAACATATCCCACATCTCCTCCTTTTGAGGACCTCTTGACACAATAAAATTTTTCTTTCCCGGGTCAAGTAGGGCCGATGGAAATGGAACTTGACTCGGTTCACCCTCAACTTTTTCATTCTTTTCACTTTCACCCAAACCCGGTTTTTTAATAATTGGTTCTTTTGGTTTAACCGGTGAAAGCTCATCATCACTTTCCATTCCCGTGATGTCCTCAACCACCCCCTCGACCAATTCGGGTGACAAATTGGCCTTAAACTCTTTCCCACTTCTTAAAACACTAACATGGTTAATATTAACGTTACCTCGTGACGAACCATGTGAAGGGTTTACCTTAGTGTCGCTTGGAAGTTGACCCTTACCTTTCTTCAATTCCGCCACCTCGGTTGCTAATTGACCCATTTGGGTTGTTAGTGAATGGATGCTTTTTTCACGAACATCATCTTTTTGCATTCGCACTTCATCAAGTTGGTTCCGTTTTTGCATCTCCAATTGCATGCTCTTAAGCATCTCCATCACCTCGTTTCCACCCGAAACCCCCCTTGTTCTTGACCCGTTTGGTATTGCTTTTGATAACCTTGGTTATTTCCACCTCGGTACCCACCTTGGTTATTGTAAGATGGCCGTGAACCAAAATTACCTTGGCTACCTTGAAAATTTGGGTTCGCTTGATTTGACGGGTTCCCATATCTAAAGTTCGGGTGGTTCCTCAATCCGGGGTGGTAGGTATTAGAATTCATGTTGTTGTAGTTCCTACCACCTCCTTGACCTTGACCTTGAACCGCATGGACTTCCTCATATTGCCCTTCCAACATTCCTTGGCAATTTTCAGCCGCATGACCTATCTCATTACACAAAGCACAAACATCATAAATTTGGTTAGTAGTTTGAACATTACCGTCATCTATGGCATGCACTTGTGGTCGGTTAGTGGTCGGTCGGGCTCTTCTTGAAGCTTGGGCTTTCCTCTTTGATGTAGTTGCCATGCTTTCCAAAAATTCCCAATCTTCATTCTCATAGTTCGTTCCAAACGTCCCTCCGGTGATAGACATCAAATCACGTGCGTCTTCGGCACTCAACCCCTCATGAAAGGCGTTCATTAACTCCCACAATTCGATTCCATGGTGAGGGCAATTCTTTATCATCATATTGAATCGTTCGAACGCTTCATGGAACATCTCACCATGTTGTTGTTGGAAGCTTCTCAATCCCTTCCGTGCATCATTGGTCTTTTGGGCGGTGTAGAACTCATCCAAGAAGGTTTGTTGCATTTCCCCCCAAGTGTAAATAGATGCCGAAGGCAAAGTGTAGAACCACTTCTTTGCCTTATCCTCCAAAGAAAACTGAAATAAGACCAACTTGACTTCATCGGCCGAAAAACCTTGACTCCCAAAAGTGTTGCAAATTGAGTCATAGGCCTTTAAATGGAAATACGGCTCCTCCGTTGCTAACCCTTTGTACTTCGGTAAACTTTGCAACGAGTTTGTTCTTACTTCAAAAGTTCTCCCTTGGTTGTTGTGAGGGATAACCACCGGTGAAGGGTTTTGAGTAATGATTGGCCTGAAATGTGCCTCTATTCCCCTTGCTTGTTCCCTAAGATGCCTTCTTGGAACACCCAATCGACCCCTTGGACGAATAGGACCCATTGGTCTTGGCATAGGCCCTTGTGGTGTAATTGGTTGTTGGGGCATCGGTGGGTATTGAATCGGCCTTTGAAATTGTGGGTGTACATGTTGTGGCCTAACTTGTTGCAATGGAATGGGTTGTTGGATTGGTGGCCCTTGTGGTCTTGGCCGAATGTGTTGTGGTATAATTTGTTGTTGTGGCATTCCACCAACACTTGCCATCCCTTGAGATTGACTTTGCAAATACCCAAACTCCCCTTGATCACCATAACCTCCATAACCGTACCCATCATCTTCATAACCCTCATAATCTTCAAATCCCTCATCATAACCATCTCCTTGAATTCCCGAGGTCTGCCCAAATGGGATGGTCGAATACTGAAAGCCCGACTGTTGTTGTGGTCTAAAAGATGAAGTAGTATGCACGATAGTTGAATTGGGTGCAATTGTGAAGGTGGATGATGATTAACCCGTAGTTGGGGGAAAGAAGTGAGATAATGGTGGGATTGTGGTGGATGGATCGTAGGTGATGGTAGGCCTAGTTTGAGTGGTGATTGGTTGGGTGGAGTTGGATGGTGTAAATTCAGCAGTGGTATTAGGTAATGTAGTGTTTGGTGATGGTTGGGTGGAAGTAGGTATAAAGGATAGGATGATTGACTGGTTGTAGGTGGAATTTGAGAATCAGCCATTATGTTTCTCGGTGTAATGGGTGAAGTGGGGGAACCAATGATTTTGTTTTCTCACACTAAAACTCGGTTTTGTCGTAGCGTTCTTTCAATTTCCGGATCAAACGATAGCGGTGATGACCTGTGAGAGCCTCTAGTATGCATACACCTAAAGTACCTGCACACTAAACACAACCAACGTAAACCCGAAAATAACAAACAAAACTATTAAACTAACACACGTTGCGCACTGTTCCCCGGCAACGGCGCCAAAATTTGACGTGATGTCGTGGGTCACGCAAATTTAATCCCCAAACAACTGTAGTTAGTGGTAGTAGGGTATCGAACTCAGGGAGTATGTGGAAGATGTGTCAATTGTATAGCTTTGTACTTAAACTAATTATTAGACTAAATTGCAGAAAAATTAAAATTCAAGAGTTTGGATTGTTGTTTTAGAAGACTAAATTAAAAACTAATTCAAATCAAAGTTGGTTGTAAAACAATTAGGAGAGAACAATGATCACCTTAGGGTTCAGTTTCTTTAAACAGTTGTGTGTAATTCCACTAGAAAGAGTTACATAGACATAACTCGTGTATATATGATTGAAGTGATAAAAGGGAACAAAGTACTCGGATTAGATAAACGCGAGGTTGTTTCCCGATGACCTATTAATCAATCACCAACCCTAACCCTTCCCGTGATATCTCGGTTGCCAACGGCACCAAGAACGTACGATTAAGACTAGAAATTGCAATATTGATTAACAAACTACAAACAATCAAACATACACCATGACATTCAAGCAACGCAAGATATCATTCTAGAAATGCAGGAATTAAACACACAAAAGTTCAAGAAACATTCACCTAAGATGATCACCGAAGAGTTTAGCCGGACATGGCTCGGTGAATCATCATCATAATCAAACTATTGTTCATACGAATCGAAATAACAAACCGAATTATAGAAATTGTTCACAAAACAAGTCACAAGCCAAAATTCGCCCCTATGCTGTCCAAGAACCGTCCAATGATGAGATAATGTCAAAAGACACTCCAAAAACGACTTAAAAGATGGCAGTTACACTTTTTGCTCGCAGGCTCCACCGTAAATTACGGCTCCACCGTAATTTACGGTGGACATCAATCTTTTACGGCTCCAACAATCTGTGTTACGGTGGTGACAAAATGGAAATCAGGTCTACCGTAAATTACGGTAGAACCGTAATTTACGGTACTCGGCTGCTTTAACTTCTTTTTTCTTTCTTTTGTTCTCCTCTCGACCCGTTCTCCACCAAAGCCTCCAAAACTGCCTTTGATCCATCTTTTAGCTCCTAAATCGTACCTGAAACATAAGCATCGTAGTTATCTAATTCAAGATAATTACACGGTTAAATGGAGGATTATTTCATCTTTTAACATGCTTAGGGGTTGTCCAAAGGACCACCCGTCAAAAACCCTAACCTTAACGACTCGTTTCGACTTTTACTTGGTTTTCCAAAACTCTCACCAAAGTCTCGACGGACTCCAACGACCTGAAGACACGGTATGACTAAAGGAATGCATGTCGAACGCCCAAGAATCGATGCAGAAGCACGATCCTGAAAGTCAAAATGTGTACGACAAGTCCTTGAGAATAGTCGAATCACTTTGGATGGTCACTGTCTAATAGCCGCAGACAATCTATTTCTCGTTTTTTATGAGCTCGCAATTGCCGACTCTGATATTCGTCGATTTTATGTGAAGTTTATGTGTTTATATGGTTTCATGCTTATTTGTTAGCGTTTTGAGATATCACTGGTTTCGATTTAACACCTCTTGCTTCCACTGATCTCACAACACTCACTACATCACGCAGACAAATCGCTAAGTTGTGGACGACCTTATGCTATGTCATACGCTTATACTACACTACTCGCTATACTATTCGTGATCGCTATTTTTTAACGTGCACAGGCTTTGAATGATAGGTTTCTGTATTCTGACTGACTCTTGTGAATACGTATTTTATGTGCTTTCCGTGTTTCTGTGACTTACGTGCTTATATGCTTACCATGCCTATGTGCTTCTGTGATTCTGTGCCTATGTAACTATGTGATTAAGTAAGGGGCTGTTTGGTAGCCTCTGAATGGTCATTAAGAGGCTACCTCTTAATGGAACCATTAAGAATTTTACCAATGAGAAGGTAGAAGAATGTGACATGTGATGATTTACCATTCAGAGGTTACCTCATAATGTGACACCTGTGTCACTTCAACCATCAAACAAATACCAAACCAATGAAATATTGTATTTCATACTTGGGATTTGTATAAATATGTGTATCATTTGCACATATCAATTCTTGTTCGATTTCGGGCTCTAAATCGCTTTCTGGAAGGTTATACGCGCACTGATGCGTAAATATAACCAGTTTAATGCAACAAACACTCCGGAACAGTGACATAGGCTTAACATACCTTAAATAACCTTTACATAACTTAGAAATAAGTTTTGGAAGGTTTGGTGTGCCGAAATCAAGTTTATTCGCTTACAGGGACTAATTTCGACAAACTGCGAAAGTATGCCGATTCGTACTGTAACGAACATTCTGGAACTGGATCATAAGTTAAACATACCCTAAATATCCTTTACATAGCTTAGAAATAGGCTTTGAGGGATTCGGTATGCTAAAATAAACTTATTTGATCAAAAGAGACTAAAAGCGTCAAAAGTGCAAAAGTTTGCATTTTCGCGCATATCTTACGTCCTGAATATATCCGAACATCCAAAAATTTATGTAATAATTAAAATATTTTATTTTAGTGATTGGCATGATAAAATTCCATTCGTCGCTTCGTTCATTACGATTTCCGTCGTAATTAACCGAACAACGCAACCGTACGACCAAACGAACCGACATTCGAGATGTTTTTGAGCATATTTTAAGTTCCCTATACTTTAACTTTATTTTGGAGCCTTGAAATGGGGTTAACGGGGCTTAAAAGTGCAAAAAAATCAAGTTTTACAAGTGCAGGGACCATTTTTGAAATTTCTGGCAGATACATTGAACGTGGTCCATCTTTGAGATTTGATGGTTTTAACCCATGGTTTTGCAATACCATGGGCTGGTATTTAATGGTTTTTATGATACTATGGACTCATATTAGGGGCTCCCATGGTTTCATAAAACAAGGGGTGCACATGTACGGTCGAGATCGAAGCTCGTTTCACGATGAACGATCCTAACGGTCTTGGCATTCCTATATAATCCCCCACCCCTCATTTGTTCAAACCCACATTGATCTGATTTCATCTCTCTAAGTTGAAGTATTTACTTCATACCTGAGAGTAATCGGATCAAAACTTCCGTTCTTGGACCCGTTGTAAGTATTCTTTCGTTCTTTTACGTTTTAGCGTTAAAGTCAAACTCTATTTGACTTTCTGCATTGACCAGTTTATGGTCAACGCGAAGTTCGTTTAACTTCATAACGTGAGTGTAATCACAATGGTTATAGTACCTAGTGACTATACCTACTGATTACCACGTTATCTAGGCTTAGTGACGAGTCGTAGTTTCGGCCAAAATGCGTATTCTTGCGTATTTTGTAACCAAACTACTTTGGGGTATCAAAACCCTTTGTCTTGATACCAAACCTGTTTTCAAACCTCGTTAAACATGTTTTAACATGTTTAACTCGTCACTATTAGATTTGTGCTTATATAGGGTCGTAAAGGTAAGCGATCTAAACAATCGCTTATACTTTCGAACCCGACCCGTTTGGTCGATCATTAGGATCCGACCAAACACATTAGGTGACCATAGTTGTATAGGGAATAACCTTCCGAGGTTATACCTTATGGTCACGTCGTTTAAATAGTTGTATGATAGGTAGTTTATATGCCTTAGGAAAATTACCAAAATACCTTTTTTACGCATAAATTCATCTTAAGCATATGTAACCTAAGTTTTGACATCTAAACTGATTAGACAACTATATTAGACATGTTAAGGCATATTCTACTTATCATAGGACTAGTTAAGAGATCCGAACGCGTTTTACGCGAACGACGCGTTAGAGTAACGTAAGCTACCTAAACGAGTCGTAATGGGTCGTAAGCACTTAGGATAAGTTTCATTTTAGTATGTAGGCTTTGTTAAACCATATCATATGAGTTCCAATACTCATTTGGTTTACGAAACCTCATACTATCCAATCTCCCGATTTAGGTCCGGTTATTTATGTAGTTATTTATATAGGGTGTCGTTTGATTCCGTGATCCCTCTAGCTTTGCTTGGTTGTTGTTTAAGAATTCTAAGCACCCTCAAGTGAGTACATAGTCCCCTCTTTTACTGTTTTTCAAACATTTTGGGGTGAAACACATGTGCCTACTTGTTACTTTCATGCTTTCCATGTTTTCATATCATATACTTGCTATGTTCATTAGTACACTATTAGTACATGATTTCATTATGTTTTTGCTACGTATGTCCATTTAGTGCATACTTAGTACATTATGTTACTTTACATTTTATGCTATGTATGTCCATTTAGAGCATACTTAGTACAGTGTTTTACATTGCATCTCTGTTGCATATGTTCTCGTAACATATGGACACATTGTTTTACATTTCTACCTTGTATGTTCACTTAGGATACTAGGTACATTATTCTCATAAAACATGCTTACATTTGGTATGACATTTGGGTTGTTTAACGGGTCTTTATTACATTCATTAACACCGATCATGCCGCTCGGTAATAGGTAGTGATACCATAGGACTTGACAAATCCCGTTCCTAAAATCCTAGGTTTGTTTGGATGGATGGAATGACCGAATCCGAAAACATTCTTTTTTGATAACTTTTACTCTAAGGTTATCCTGCTGTCTCAAGGCTTGAATGTATGCGTTTAACATCCCGCATAAGTGTTTGTATCAGTAAAGCATGCATTTATTTTACAAAACGTGACTTTTGATTTATTCAAAATACTTTGTTTTGTACATTTTTACTTGTGGTTTAAGTAGTCTCATTTTACTTACCATACATAACTTTTGTTTACATATTACATGATTTACATTTAACTTGGGTTATACAATAACACTGGACTATTGGTTTAAACATGAACATTTTACTTTGATGGTTTGTTTAAGTGATTTAAGTAATGAGGCGTGTGTAATATGATAAAATCATGGTGGATACGCCGCTGGTACTTCCTATATATAAGTGCTTTTATAGTATTACATATCGTAGCGTTATTTAAACCATTTCAATATTTGACATATTACATTTTACACAAATGACATATTTTCACTAAACAATTGTTTACAAAACAACTTATTTTATACAAACTCATTTTTTTACTTGGTTATTCATTTAACCTTACATTACTCTTTTACATATCATCTACTTTATCATCGTTTTTCAAATGATTTATAAAACAAAACATTTTACAAGGATCATGACTAACTTTTGTTAAACATTTTTCTTTAAAACTTATAAGTCATGAATCCTAAATCAATAAACCTATGTATCTCACAGGAATTTTTATGCTAACGTACCTATTTTCACATGTGTTTCAGGAAATGATGCATAGGATTGATCAAGATACACATAGGCAGACTTGGGCCTTAGTGACATTAAAAGATGCAAGACTAATTAATTATGTTTTGTTTCCTTGTTGTTAAGACATTGTAACTCTTTTAATCAATAAAGCAAAATTTCAAATTTCCATGTGTTATGAAACAATGATTCTGTTACAACACTCCCCGACGTTTCTGCCACGCTTTGTTGTTTTACGTGGTCGGGGTGTGACAGAAGAGTTGGTATCAGAGCTCATGGTTATAGGGAATTAGATTATTAGTAATGCTTTGACCTAGTCTATAACCTTCCTAGGACCCTAACGCGAGTTTACTTGCGTTTAGTCATAAAACAATACCGTCACCTACCCTTAGGTGACAACCACAACAAGAACATAAATTTCAAAACCGCCTTAAAAACCAATCATCTGTTGTAGGATGATTGATTACTAGGTTTTGAACCCTCTAAGTTTTCAAAATATTGTCAAAGTTAGGGTCTTATAATGTGAACATGCGCAAACTGGAAGGATGAATGCATATACCCTGAGTTTTCTGTCTAAGGCTAGAGTGTTCGTACAAATCCGCAGTATCGGACCAGTCACTCTTACCTGGGAACTCTTGGGGTGAGTGTTCACTTATAGGCGAGCATGTCTTCAGTGATACATTAATATGACCCGTTTACTTTTATTAGTCACCGTCTCATTTGTTTGCCTTAGGTAACAAACAAATGACCGCAAATTCTATGCGTTGCCATTTTGTTTTGATTTTCCGCTAACATTTCACTTGTTTCTTCCTATGTCTTTCATTTTCTTCTAGAATGTCTCTTCCTCTCAGTAACGGTCAAATGTCCGAGCAAACAGCCAAATTTGCCCAGCAAATAGGCGAAGTGATTCTGAATTCTGTGGATTTAGGCATTGCCATGTCCCGTCTCAACAATGAAGCCACTCAAGAGTCACCAAAGGAAGCAGAAGTCAAGCCTGCACCAAAATCAAGGAAGCGTAAGGCTTCAAGCAAACCCGCAGCAGTTGCACCAAATCAAGCGGGACCTAGCCAAGTGGCGACGCCACCAGCTAGGAAGCGATACTTAGGAACTGCCCCATGGTGCAAACGATGCAACCGTCATCATTCAAACCTCATACCCTGCTTCAAATGTACCTACTG
The DNA here is from genome assembly GCF_002127325.2 of Helianthus annuus. NCBI lineage: Eukaryota > Viridiplantae > Streptophyta > Magnoliopsida > Asterales > Asteraceae > Helianthus > Helianthus annuus. The sequence goes on along the minus strand of NC_035441.2, from coordinate 33,196,123 downwards.
TGGACGGTGGGGACATTTGATTAACATATGCCGCTTTGCTATCCAAAACAAAGCTGCTATAAACCTTGCTGCTACCCAACTCCAAGTCAACCCTACTCAAGCCCGTTTTCCGTCTGGTACTTGCTACAACTATGGCGAGACGAGCCATTTCAGGAACAAATGCCCAAAGATTGTCAATGCAAATCTAACCCTTGGATGAGCATTTGGCGGATTAGAAGAAGCTGCTGCTTTAATAATTTGTATCTGTTACTTTTGTTTCTTTTGTTGAACTCGGAAACAATGTGATCAATTTATAAATAAATTGTTGTTCACAATTCTGATGTACAAGTGTAGTTACATGTGTGTATGGCATTTCTCTATGATACCTGCATCAAGGAACTATGTTCTTTTCAAACTAGTCTTGTGATTCTCCCTTTCAAGTGATCGCTCATGATTTCCTCGAAAAATTCTAAGTACTCGTTTCATTCTAAGCAACGAAGTACAGAAAATAAAGTGACATTATGAGTAATCGTGCTTTTGCACATCTGTGCCTTTGAATCGTTGGTTAGATAACTAAGGGTATTTTTCAAATCTCATACCCATTACGTTCTGATTTTTTTCAACATGCATAACATAAGTTTTCAAAACAACCTTCATGATTTCAAAAACATTTTATATATAGTTCGAAAACATTTTTAATATAGTGTATTTACTTAACATATCAAATGCATGATTTCAAAATCATTGTCTATGTTTTCAAAAACAACCTCCATGATTTCAAAAACATTGTCTATGTTTTCAAAAACAACCTCCATGATTTCAAAAACATTGTCTATGTTTTCAAAAACAACCTTCATGATTTCAAAATGTTTCATATAATTTGAAAACAATATTAATATAGTATAATTACTTATATCAAGTGCATGATTTCAAAAGCATCATTCATGTTTTCAAAAAACCTTATACATAACTTCAAAATTCATCTCGTATGATTTTAAAACATTTTTATAAATATACCTACCTAATACACATACTTATGATTTCAAAAGTATTATATATAAGATTTCAAAAACATTGAACACATTTTTTTAGAACCCCATGCATAGTTTTCAAAAATATTTTCCTCATACGTTGACTTAACCTTCAAATTCCGCTTCATATGTCGCCTTGGCATATCTAGCATCTCAACTTCATAAGCATTTCTACTTCATGTTTTGACTTAAGCACATCCAGTGCGAGGTTTCAAAACATCTTCAATTTCTAAAATCCATATGGGATCTTTTTATCTTCACAATTAGATCCTTGTGGATGATTATCATTCAAATCAGAGTCCTTCATTGGACTCCTTGTATGCCTTAATTCGAACATTTTTATTCCTTATAATCGAAATCGAATTTTCTTTTTAAAATCTGTCTATTTTATAGTTAGATTCTTGGAAATATTTAAAGTGCCAATAAAAAAATCCACGAATTGGATACCTGGTGTGCTTTAAATTCATGTGCAAAATTTACATAATGATAACAAGTTAAAGATCAAGATAAACAATTTTGTGGTTATGTGATTATGTGTTATGTGTTTTCTTTTGTGTTTTGGTTTACATTATCCAAATCCTCGTAGAATCTTTCATATCTTCATGTGAAAGATTCATAGTAGGATATCCAAAGGTACTACCCTAAATCCTTAATGGGCTTCTACGTAATCGTTAAGACCCTTGGATTATATAGTACCATTCCATAATTCAAAAGAGACCCCTTTGAGTGGTCTAAGTCAAAAGATTGATTCAGAATCTGGTTAAGAATGACATGTGGTGATATAGCCGAACAGACTCCTTGGTAATCTATTTAAATCATTTATTGATTTAAGTAAAAGGACCCTATGGTGGTCTAGTCACGCTCATCACAAGTTTGTTCATTTGGTTTTCCCCTACACATTATAAAATGCGCTGTGCGGACTATGCAAGGAATTATGTAATTATGGACGCGTACATAATTATGAAGTTCAGTGCACAGGAGCCCAGTAAGATTTATCATGTGCAAGAACCTATGGTGGCAACAATAACGAAACGTGAACAATGTAATGAAGGTATGGTGGACGCACCAATAACGCTTTATGTCACGGCCCCCGACCCGGTTTGACCCGTTTCAGGGGCCGCAGGACAGGAGTCCCGTGGTATTTAATTTAGGCGACAGCGGAAGTCTTTTTAAAAGAGGATCTTTTAATAATTTAAACTGCTCGGTTCATAACTTAGGGATAAATTCCCGAAATTTACAATAATGTGATTTCTCAGGGAAATCTTTATTTTCAAAACATGTTCATTTATTTATTTACATTGAGCCACTTTTCTAAGCTGGGAGTGCTCCACGGCACTTTTCTTTGCTCATACCAGATCACCTAAAACATGTTTGAAAAAGGTTTTGTCAGCGGGGAAATACTGAGTGAATCATTCAGTTTACTGAAAACGACACATTTGTTATAATCTACAGTATTAAGGGGAATTACAATGTTTTTGATATCAAACCAACTACCCACAGTATTTGTCACTCGACCATCCATTGGCTAGCCCATTTTGTGACTGTGGTCAGATCACCCCTTGGCCACCCGTTTGTCCAAGTGTGACGGGAAATAAGTAATGTATACAAAACCCCACATACCGGCTGTATTTTGGTGATTACATAGACTTAATCCCTGTAATTATAACTTTGGAAAATAACTTGGAGTTTTGTAAAACAGTTGATAAAATGACTCACAAACTGTGAGAAAAAGAGTTTATAAAAAGGGAATGACTCACATTGCAGATTTACGAGCAGAGTATAAGCTTTACTGATTAGCCTTTTAAACTAATTTAAATAACAATGCACATACAAACGGGATTAGTAACTAATTCAGCAGTTACGTCAATTCACGAGATTAAACCCTCACAACTATTATCAAGTGCGATACTTAACAATTCAATGGATTCACAACGAATGACAGAGCATAGTCCGAATTCGAACAGCACTCAAACATTCAAGTTGAAATCACAATGAATAACAAAGTACAAGCTCAATTTGAGCAGCACTCGGACAATCGTTGGATACTTATAATCGATCGGATGTTGAATCGTAATAGCGATCGAGTTATTACCCTGATTGCGGCAGCACCTCGTGATCGTGTGTGTGTGTTTTAGACTGATTTCGGAATAACTCAACGTTCACAGAAGGTTTGTGCAACGTTTTAACACTTTTGTTCTAATGCCAAGGTCGGCTATTTATAGCAAGTTTTGGGACTCCCTTACGGACCGTAAGCCTAACCCTTTACGGTCCGTAAGCTAAGCAGTCTAATTTATAGGCTGCCTAGCTCGGGACTAGCCTTGGTGAATCAAAACAATTGGCCAATCAGAAGTTTGCAACGTTTTATTTTAGATTATTATCAACTAGGGTTTGCCCCCCTCGAGTTTTAGGGGCCCTGATCCTAATTCCGATTATTCTGAAAATTTTAGGGCTAGTGCAGAATTACTTGGGTGTCTCAATTAGGGTTTCCTTATTGACTAATTATTGTCCTAACTGTTGATTTTAATGGCAGTTGTTACATCCTCCCCACCTTGAGAAAAATCTCGTCCTCGAGATTTACTGAAATAGATGAGGATACTTTCGCTTCATTTCTGATTCCAGTTCCCAAGTATACTCTAGTCCTCTCTTGGATTCCCATTTGACTTTTACTAGCACTAGTCGTTTGTGTTTGAGAAACTTAATCTTCCGATCTTCTATTTGTAGGGGTTTCTCTACGAATTTCAGCTTTTCATTTACCTCTATATCTTGAAGAGGTACTAGCAGGGATTCGTCTGATAAACATTTATTGAGATTGGATACATGAAACACATCATGTACTCCAGCTAACTCTTCTGGTAGTTGTAAACGATAAGCTACTGGTCCTATTCGTTGAATCACTGGGAATGGTCCAACATATCTGGGACTCAGTTTTCCTTTCTTACCGAATCGTACTACTCCTTTCCAAGGAGATACTTTTAATAGTACTTTGTCTCCGACTTGGAATTCTAACGGCTTGCGGCGATTGTCTGCATAGCTCTTCTGACGATCTCTAGCAGTCTTCAGTCTTTCCTTGATTTGCGATATCTTGTCAGTAGTTTCTTGCACAATCTCTGGACCCGATAACTGACTTTCTCCTATCTCTGCCCAACATACGGGAGTTCTGCACTTACGTCCATACAGTGCTTCGAATGGAGCAGCTTCGATGCTTGAATGATAACTATTGTTATAGGAGAATTCAATTAATGGTAAATGGCTATCCCAATTACCTCCAAAGTCAATTACACATGCTCGGAGCATGTCTTCCAGGGTTTGTATTGTCCTTTCACTTTGTCCGTCTGTTTGAGGATGATATGCAGTACTTAAATTGAGTCGAGTTCCCATTGCTTCTTGGAAACTTGTCCAGAAACGGGAAGTAAAACGACTATCTCTATCCGATACAACGGAGAGTGGGACTCCATGTAAGGATACTACTTCATCTACATACAACTTGGCTAACCTTTCCATGCTAAAGGTTTCCTTCATTGGTAGAAAATGAGCTGATTTGGTTAATCAATCCACAATTACCCAAATAGCATCATTGCCTTTCCTGGTTTTGGGTAACTTAGTAACAAAATCCATTGTTATGAGTTCCCATTTCCATACAAGCATTTCTAACTGTTGTAGTAGTCCTGAAGGTTTCTGATGTTCGGCTTTAACTTGTGAACAGGTTAGACACTTAGATACGTATTTGGCTATATCCTTTTTCATTCCTATCCACCAAAAATTATTTCTTAAGTCTTGGTACATCATATTGTTTCCTGGATGTATAGTATACCTAGATTTATGAGATTCTTCTAAAATCTTATTTCTTAATTCTCCTTGCTTAGGTACCCAAATTCGTTTCTTGTGGAATCTCCAAATTCCATCTTTTCCTTGTTCTAATTCCTTTAGGTAACCTTTCATTCCTTCGGCATCATCCTTGATTGTCGTTCCCTGGACTTCTTTTATTTGTTCCATTAAATCTAATTGTAGATTTAACCTAAGAGCACGGACTCGCTTTTGCTTTTCATGATACTTACGACTTAAGGCGTCTGCGACTACGTTTGCCTTTCCTTCGTGATACTGAATATCACAGTCGTAATCACTTAAGATTTCCATCCACCTTCTTTGCCTGATATTTAACTCTTTTTGCCCAAATATATACCTTAAACTCTTATGGTCCGTATAGATAGTAAACTTACTTCCATACAGATAATGTCTCCAAATTTTAAGAGCAAAAATTATAGCTCCTAGTTCTAGGTCATGAGTCGTATAATTTTCTTCGTGCTTTTTCAATTGCCTAGAGGCATACGCAATTACCTTTTTGCGTTGCATCAACACACATCCATATCCTAATTTTGAAGCATCACAGTATACTTCAAAATCATCAGTTCCTTCGGGTAAAGCTAAAATTGGAGCATTTGTCAATTTGTGCTTTAGAATCCTAAAAGCTTCCTCTTGTCTACATCCCCATTCAAACTTAATGGCTTTACAGGTTAGTTAGTTAAAGGTACAGCTATCCTAGAGAAATCTTTAATAAATCGTCTATAATATCCGGCTAATCCTAGAAAACTTCTAACTTCCATAGCCGTTCGTGGAACTTTCCAATTCGTGATTGCTTCTATTTTAGCAGGATCTACGTGAATTCCTTCGTGATTCACCATATGACCTAAAAATTGCACTTCTTGTAGCCAGAATTCACACTTCGAGAATTTGGCATAAAGCTTTTCCTTTCTTAACAATGTTAAGAGTGCATGCAAGTGCTCACAATGTTCCTCCTGACTTTTGGAATAAATGAGTATATCGTCAATGAACACGATTACAAATTTGTCCAAGTATGGTTTACAGATTCTATTCATCATGTCCATAAATGCAGCTGGAGCGTTTGTTAATCCAAAGGGCATGACTGTAAACTCATAATGACCATACCTAGTTCTGAAAGCGGTTTTAGGTATGTCTTCTTCTTGCACTTTCAGCTGGTGATATCCAGATCTTAAATCTATCTTAGAAAAATACCTAGCTCCTTGCAATTGATCAAAAAGATCATCAATCCTAGGTAATGGGTATCGGTTCTTAATTGTAACTTTATTCAATTCCCTATAATCGATACACATTCTCATTGATCCATCTTTCTTTTTCACAAATAACACTAGTGCACCCCAAGGGGATGAACTAGGTTGTATGAATCCTTTGCTTAGTACTTCATCTAATTGCTTTTTCAATTCTAGCATTTCAGTAGGTGCTAATCGATAAGGTGTCTTAGCTATTGGTGTAGTACCTGGAATTAAATGAATTCTAAATTCTACTTCCCTATCAGGTGGTAACCCAGGTAATTCTTCTGGAAAAATATCTAGGTATTCTGAAACTATAGGGATGTCCTGGAGTTCCTTACTTTTAGTGTTAATGATTACAGAAATCATATACACCATTTCTTGTTTCCTTGAATAACTAGCCAATTTCATTACTGAAATGAATTTTAGTGGCTTTCGAGGTCTGTCTCCTGCAATTAGAATTACTTCTCCTGTGGGGGTACGGATTTCTACAGAATTCTTTTCACACAGGATTCGAGCATGGTTGGCTATCAACCAATCCATTCCTAATACCACATCGAATCCGGCTAAATTCATAGGTAACAGGTTTGCAGAAAACTTATGACCTAACAATTCTATCTTTACTTCTTGCAAAACCTTGTCTATGTTGGCAGAATTTCCATCTGCCGTTTCGACTCTATAAATCTGCCTAAGGGTATTTAAAGGTAAGTTAAGAGCTTGGTAGAATGCAGTATTAATGAAACTTTGGTTTGCACCAGAATCAAATAATACTTTTGCATAGACGTTATGCACTAAGAACGTACCCGCTATCACGTCTGGAATGAGTTCGGCTTCTTGAGTGGTTAGCTGGAATGATCGTGCATTTTTCTTAGTAGTTCCTTCAGTCGTTTTAGCTCTACTGTCTGCTGGTTTAGCTAACTTAGGACATTCAGATTGGAAGTGTCCCGTTTCTCTGCAGTTATAACAGATTCTTGTTTTCCTTCTGCAATCTTGTTCCCGATGTCCTTTCGCCTTGCAGAAGTTGCAAAATATATTGCACTGTCCATAGTGTTTCTTTTTGCAATTTCTGTAGAAAGGAGGTGACAAGGATTGCCTTGTTCCCCTCTTTTTGAACTTATTGTTACTATTACCCATGCGAAATCCTTGGGTAATCTTCTGAGCCAATTCCTTCTTGCGATCTTCTTCTCTGGTGCGGACTAGTTCATCGGTTAAGGTATTAGTTAACTCCACAGCATCGTCAATCGTGCGTGGTCTCGCAGCTTTAACGATGTTACGGATTTCTCCAATTAATCCCCAAATATAACGGGAAATAAGTACCGGTTCTGGAGAAGCCAGGGAAGGTACCACTCTCGCATATTCGAAGAATGTTGAAGTATATCCTCGACAATCTGCACCTAACATACGATGACTCAGGAACTTATTTGCCATTAGTTCCTTCTCGTATTCGGGACAGAATTTTCTTTCTACAAGACTCTTAAATTCTTCCCAATTCATCGCATAGGCCACCCTTCTTCCTTTTGCTTGTAACACCGTGTTCCACCATTCTAGCGCCCCTTCTTTGAACAAGTTTGATGCATACATCACTTGATCTTCTTCAGCACATTTACTTATTGCAATTACTGCCTCGGTTTTCTCTAACCAACGCAGTGTTGCAGTTGCCCCTTCATTACCTGCAAATTCCGCGGGTTTACAGGCAAGAAATTCTTTGTAAGTGTAACCAGATGTTGCAGCTTTCATTCTTTTAGGGAGTAGGGCCTGTTGCGGATCAAGATCGTGATGATTGCCGCCTCCATTTATGTTGTTACTGTCGTTATCTTCCGGAATACGTTTACTAGGAATTCATTGTGGTTCGGCAGGTTTCTGAACAGCAGCCACGATTTCGGGAATAGCATTGGCTATCCCTTGAGCAATAAAGTGTTCAATATCTTGTCTAGTTATATATTGATCTTCTTGATTTTCCTCGGATTGATTTACTTCATTAACTGGTTCACTATTAACGTTTTCCATCTGTTAATTAGTATTAATAGAAATTATTAGTGCCTAATTATTGATAACATCACAGATAAACACATAGATCAGTATAACATGCAAGCATAGTCAAAATTGTCGATGCCTCGACTTCTGTTTTTGTCTTATGTATTATACCTGCTTCAATACACACTTTTATCTTATAGTGTTTTATTGCCCATTTTACAGAATCAGTTTTACTATATTAGTTATAATACAAACAAACTTCTCCAAACCCCTCCTATCTTCTGGTTCACTGGCAGTTTCAGTAACGACGCTCCCTCTCGTCGTACTTCCAAGAAATCTGCTCCCCCATTTCACGGATCCTATTCCCGGTGCCTATCAGTTCTTCACCAAACTGACGTAGTTCAGCTAAATTTTCATAGCTCATTGGCGGATTAGGGATAGGTTCTTGATCAAACTGTGGGAGAAAACTATAGGGACTATTGACTATATTTTGGAATTGCCAGTCATTGGTCCACCATTCCTCCATTTGGCCTAATGGTCGGGTGTGAACTAGTGGGTCTGGAATAGCTGGTCCTAGGTTTATTGGGAATTGGGCTGTAGCAGGATAAGAGAAGAGATTATAATTAATAGGCTCTAAAACATCACAATTATCCAGTAGGCGGTCTATTTCGTCCTGGAATGTGATTTCCTCAGACTGTTTAGAGCTTTCTCTGATCTCTATTCCCTTTTGCTTTAGGTTTATCCCTATTTCTGCTGGCTTGGAACTTTCTCCGGTTTCTATTTCTTTTCCCTTGCTCACACTAACATGATTTTCTATTTTAGGGATTCTCCTAGGTTTCCTTCTGCGCACCTTTCGCCACCCTACATATCTTCTCTTCTTTTTAGGTTTTGCTTTTTCCAGCGGTGGAGCTTGGAATTCTAGCGGTTCCTCTATGTTAGCAATGTAACCAGTGAAGTTGTGGGAGACTTCAATTGGCACAGGATAGAGGTTGAGGTTCTGAAATGCTTCCGACATCTCATTCATGCTGTACGGCATATATGAAAATGCACAAAATGTTAAGTTAAAACTTTGGAACAAAGGTTAACAAATAAACATTTTTATTGCATACCAATTTGTACAACATAACAGCAAATAGAACACACTCAGATCTATTTATTTATTTACTGGGAAGTACTTATTTCTAGATTTAGAGTTTAAAGATTTGCATTTTCTGCTACAGTAGCGAGCAGATACAGATTTGCCCATTTTTCATCTAAGTTATTTTCCCCTGGTGGATTATTGCTAATTTCCTGAATTTCTGGGTTAAACCTCACTCTCTTGGTTCGGGGTTTCTTTTTCTCTTGACCTTTTCTAAGGATTGAATTCCTTTTCTCCGGTGTAAGTGGGTTTTCATAATTTGCCTTACGGACAAAGATTCCATCTTCTAAATTGGTGGGAGATTTGGAGGAAGAGGTTCCCTGTTCTTTAGGTGTACTATCTAATTTGCGGTAGATAGCAGAAATCTTTTGTTTACCCATACTGTAATTTTAACAATTAATCAGTTAATACACATATATTCACAGAATGACAAATAAATATTTTCCTAATTGTAATAGGTTTAAATCAATTAGAACAGTGAGCTTAATCAGTAAGCTTAAAACAGTGGCTCTGATACCACCTTTTCCTGTCACGGCCCCCGACCCGGTTTGACCCGTTTCAGGGGCCGCGGGACAGGAATCCCGTGGTATTTAATTTAGGCGACAGTGGAAGTCTTTTTAAAACAGGATCTTTTAATAATTTAAACTGCTCGGTTCATAACTTAGGGATAAATTCCCGAAATTTACAATAATGTGATTTCTCAGGGAAATCTTTATTTTCAAAACATGTTCATTTATTTATTTACATTGAGCCACTTTTCTAAGCTGGGAGTGCTCCACGGCACTTTTCTTTGCTCATACCAGATCACCTGAAACATGTTTGAAAAAGGTTATGTCAGCGGGGAAATACTGAGTGAATCATTCAGTTTACTGAAAACGACACATTTGTTATAATCTACAGTATTAAGGGGAATTACAATGTTTCTGATATCAAACCAACTACCCATAGTATTTGTCACTCGACCATCCATTGGCTCGCCCATTTGTCCAATGGTGTCTGTGACTGTGGTCAGATCACCCCTTGGCCACCCGTTTGTCCAAGTGTGACGGGAAATAAGTAATGTATACAAAACCCCACATACCGGCTGTATTTTGGTGATTACATAGACTTAATCCCTGTAATTATAACTTTGGAAAATAACTTGGAGTTTTGTAAAACAGTTGATAAAATGACTCACAAACTGTGAGAAAAGAGTTTATAAAAAGGGAATGACTCACATTGCAGATTTACGAGCAGAGTATAAGCTTTACTGATTAGCCTTTTAACCTAATTTAAATAACAATGCACATACAAACGGGATTAGTAACTAATTCAGCAGTTACGTCAATTCACGAGATTAAACCCTCACAACTATTATCAAGTGCGATACTTAACAATTCAATGGATTCACAACGAATGACAGAGCATAGTGCGAATTCGAACAGCACTCAAACATTCAAGTTGAAATCACAATGAATAACAAAGTACAAGCTCAATTTGAGCAGCACTCGGACAATCGTTCGATAGTTATAATCGATCGGATGTTGAATCGTAATAGCGATCGAGTTATTACCCTGATTGCGGCAGCACCTCGTGATCGTGTGTGTGTGTGTTTTAGACTGATTTCGGAATAACTCAACGTTCACAGAAGGTTTGTGCAACGTTTTAACACTTTTGTTCTAATGCCAAGGTCGGCTATTTATAGCAAGTTTTGGGACTCCCTTACGGACCGTAAGCCTAACCCTTTACGGTCCGTAAGCTAAGCAGTCTAATTTATAGGCTGCCTAGCTCGGGACTAGCCTTGGTGAATCAAAACAATTGGCCAATCAGAAGTTTGCAACGTTTTATTTTAGATTATTATCAACTAGGGTTTGCCCCCCTCGAGTTTTAGGGGCCCTGATCCTAATTCCGATTATTCTGAAAATTTTAGGGCTAGTGCAGAATTACTTGGGTGTCTCAATTAGGGTTTCCTTATTGACTAATTATTGTCCTAACTGTTGATTTTAATGGCAGTTGTTACATCCTCCCCACCTTGAGAAAAATCTCGTCCTCGAGATTTACTGAAATAGATGAGGGTACTTTCGCTTCATTTCTGATTCCAGTTCCCAAATATACTCTGGTCCTCTCTTGGATTCCCATTTGACTTTTACTAGCACTAGTCGTTTGTGTTTGAGAAACTTAATCTTCAGATCTTCTCTTTGTAGGGGTTTCTCTACGAATTTCAGCTTTTCATTTACCTCTATATCTTGAAGAGGTACTACCAGGGATTCGTCTGATAAACATTTCTTGAGATTGGATACATGAAACACATCATGTACTCCAGCTAACTCTTCTGGTAGTTGTAAACGATAAGCTACTGGTCCTATTCGTTGAATCACTGGGAATGGTCCAACATATTTGGGACTCAGTTTTCCTTTCTTACCGAATCGTACTACTCCTTTCCAAGGGGATACTTTTAATAGTACTTTGTCTCCGACTTGGAATTCTAACGGCTTGCGGCGATTGTCTGCATAGCTCTTCTGACGATCTCTAGCAGTCTTCAGTCTTTCCTTGATTTGCGATATCTTGTCAGTAGTTTCTTGCACAATCTCTCGACCCGATAACTGACTTTCTCCTATCTCTGCCCAACATACGGGAGTTCTGCACTTACGTCCATACAGTGCTACGAATAGAGCAGCTTCGATGCTTGAATGATAACTATTGTTATAGGAGAATTCAATTAATGGTAAATGGCTATCCCAATTACCACCAAAGTCAATTACACATGCTCGGAGCATGTCTTCCAGGGTTTGTATTGTCCTTTCACTTTGTCCGTCTATTTGAGGATGATATGCAGTACTTAAATTGAGTCGAGTTCCCATTGCTTCCAGGGTTTGTATTGTCCTTTCACTTTGTCCGAGATGTTTTTGAGCATATTTTAAGTTCCCTATACTGTAAATTTATTTTGGAGCCTTGAAATGGGGTTAACGGGGCTTAAAAGTGCAAAAAAATCAAGTTTTACAAGTACAGGGACCATTTTTGAAATTTCTGGCAGGTACATTGAACTTGGTCCATTTTTGAGATTTGATGGTTTTAACCCATGGTTTTGCAATACCATGGGCTGGTATTTAATGATTTTTATGATACTATGGACTTATATTAGGGGCTCCCTGATGACTATCGTCAGGGTCATGCAAAAACCTAATTAAACTAAATAGATAGCGTAAGTAGGGTATCGTATCCACGGGGAATATGTGGTTTGTGTTTAGTTAAATTATTTAATTAACTACTGCTAATCTAGAATTGGGGTTTTGATTGATTTGAAAGAAACAAAAAAAAAAACTAACTACAAGAAAAGATATCAGATTTATAAAATGTAACTTCCTCCAAACTTCAGGTTCTAGGTTTCATAAAACTCAGTTTACTCAGTTAATTAGCCATCACATAGACATGATGTTGGAAAGTTGATTAATTTAATATGGTAATCAAAAATAGGTCTTTGTCATCAGATCTTTTACAGTTTGATTAACCCTATTTACTAGTGTGAGTCAACCTACTCTATGTCACCCAACAAGTTACTAGGTTTTATCATCAACCGAACAAGTTGTAAAGCAAGAACTCAAAACACATGCAAATAGTTCAAAGAAACCAACACATCAATGTATTCATACAACTTTATCAAGGTCAAAAATACATCCAAACCTGAGTATAAACTGAATAAAGTAAAAACCTATCTGAACCGGCCGTCTGGAGGAAGCCACGAGAGAGCCTAGCCGCTCATGGTTGTCTTCACCGCCTCAGTTGTCATCCCGAATTAGTTAGACATCATAGAGTAGCTTGGAAGATGTGAGAATATTAAAGTCGGTCCCTTTCTTCAGCCAAAACTTGCGAAAACCCCCCAATCTCTCTCAAATCTGCCTTCCGAGTTATATTTTGCGATCAATTCCTTTTATTTCCAATATCACCACCGACTTAGTATCATGGGCCTCAATACCATTTAATTTACTAAACTGAATGAGCCAATCTTTGTTTAGACCTTTATCTCGTTTCCTTTATTCTATTGATGGGCCATGTAATTTAACACAAGCTCTTGGTCACATAATTGACTTTATTACCCCACATCACGTTTCGTATCCTGTCATGCAAATTCACAGCTATTAATATTTTACCATAAAAACCAATTTAAGTATATTAATTGCATTCATTTATTTTTCTCACATGAACCTACGTAAACTCCCACTAATCCCTTTAAATGTTTCTAATAAACATTTATTAAATATACTTTATCATTATAGCATATTTATATTCATAACCCACAAGATATAAGAACTGTTTATATAGTATCTTTTGTGACAATGGGGTGACAATGATCCTGTGCCGACAGTCACCGAACAAATGAAAGAGGTAATTGCCGTAGATTGTAAATAATATCAATTAAAGTGTGCCTAAAATGCACCGATCAAATCCCCACACTTATCTTTTTTCGTCCCGAAAAAATTATTTGCAATGGAATCACAATCAGAAACATTGACACTTAATATATTTGATTATTTTATTAACATGCCAAACTATACGTTAACCAAGATTGCAGGTATATGGTCCACCTAAACCCAAACGCCAGCTTCCAAGCCCTTATTCACAATCCATTTAAGTTCAAGTAATTATAGTTATATACGGATCTCACACTCAGAAGACTACAACGCCACCTAATCCCGTCTCAAGCTTATAAGGTTAAAAGATTTATAATCTACCGCCTTATATAAAAAACTCTTATATTATTCCGATTAAACTTTATGATGGATAGATGGATGATATTGCGAGCTTACATGCTTTTGTATACGATCAGTTCAGCGGACATACGCCACACGAGTCACCATCCCCATGGTTAATGTCATACACTTCACATATTTTTTATTTTATTATTTTTTTACATGTGCTCAAAATGGATGGATGGAATATTTTTTTAGGCGCCACACTGTTTCGGATTTGTTTTCACAAAAAGAAACAGGCGTGCCAGTTTAATCGAAAAAACTTATAAGTTTTTTACTTATGACGTACCTCTTATACTTTACACAGTTTCAGTTTTACCATAGCTCCTAAGGTGAGAACCCAGAAGATTCCTAATTTAAAGTATATTATATCATTCCTAAGAAATCTTTCAGCTGGCTGTGCCTACCCACATATCCTAAGTTAGAAGCATGACCAGCTGTTTATTATCTCATATATATAATAATCAAATGCCAACGATCCGATTATACCTATCATCTTCCATTTTTTTTTGCAAAAAAACTTTATGGGACATTTTCTAATTTTTCATTTTTTTTTTATATTTACGACACGACACTAAGACACAACTAGACGGTAGTTTCCCCTCCCCACACTTAATTCTTTCATTGTCCTCAATGGAACGAGAAACAATTTACGACACAACTACTAATATAAATAAATATACGAAGATAAATGGAACAGACTCCCCTGATTTGGCGCGGTTGAATTCCTATGAGACTTGTTCCACCGCAACCGTATAGCATTTCATTCGCGGCTGCTTCAACACGGGACGCTTGTCTGGAATCGTTCGAATCACTTTCGTCCAAATGGAGATTGAGTATGGACAAAAGCGATCGACCTTCAAAATAAAACTCACAAGCTTCCAAACAGGTTAAACGGGTTAGTAACAAAGAGACACGAGCAAAAACCGGTTCGACAAGCAACCAAACCTCCTTAGACTTCCCCACGCTTGTCCGGTTCATACACAAAAAACACAAAAACACAAAAACAAATGAAATAAAAACAAAACCTGGGTTGCCTCCCAAGAAGCGCTAAGTTTTAGATGTTCAGCCAGATCGCACCTGATATGTGCTACGGTGGTCTCAATGCACACTTACCCAATGTATTTCCAATGAATGCCCGGAAATTTACATGCCATCTCCATAAGCTCCTCGGTATAACTGGCATGTTTAGAAAGCACCTGCGGGTTTCGCTGATCCACTTCACGAGATATACGCCGATATCTTGTAGCTTCGCCCTTTTCATCTTCTTCTTCGAACCCTCTTCCCCACACTTGTTAATTGGAATGATTGATATGGGAAGAGGTTTGGTACACACATTCATCTCATCAGACTGCTTTGCCTCATCATCCTCACACACCATCTGATCCACCAGTGACTCTTCATCAGATAAAGAATTCATTGATGTCGTATTATCCTCCACAATCTCCTCCTCCATGTGAGAATAATCTCTAATACCATCAGGTAATGGTGAGAGACGCTCTTCTATTTCTATCTTCATTTTTAATGTCTGACACTTGGAAACTAGAAAGCTGATTGGATCTTCATCAGAAAGGCTGGGTGCTGATAAATACTGCTCGATTTTGGACAAAATAACTTCCAACATAGCAAGCTTTTTATCCTCCTCGATCTGATAAGTATGGAGACCCTCGGGCTCAGCATATTCCTCGGGGTGATATTGTCGGTATCCCTGATAGGGTCTTGAACTGTATGCATCCATCATTTTTTTATTCCAATACTTCGGGTTTTCCAAATATACCGCGCACACATCATAATCATAAGTATGATCACGACCGCAACAGAAACATTGTCCATCTGTCCTTGGCTCAAAATAAGCATCCTCGTCCTGATCCCATCCGCCAGAGTAATAACCATCCTCCACTGTTGTATCAGAATAGTAGAAATATGGTAGATAGGAAGAATTCTCATAGCAAGGCATCGGTGGTTCTTCCAATTTCGCTTTTTCCTGTCTAAATCGGGCCTCATGGCAACCGATACACGGGTGAAGTGGTTCCCCGCACAACTTGCATGTAGAAGAACCGCAAAATATAGTAAGATCTGTCATCCTGCACAAACACAGCTCAACTACCCACGTAACGAACAAACCAGATGAAACAAAAAAAATATATTTTTGGGTTTTTTTTAGATTTTTTTTTAGAAAGCAAGAACAACTAACTAACTAACTAACTAACTAACACTAAGCGCACTAATTCCCCGGCAACGACGCCATTTTGATGACTATCGTCAGGGTCATGCAAAAACCTAATTAAACTAAATAGATAGCGTAAGTAGGGTATCGTATCCACGGGGAATATGTGGTTAGTGTTTAGTTAAATTATTTAATTAACTACTGCTAATCTAGAATTGGGGTTTTGATTGATTTGAAAGAAACTAAAAAAAACTAACTACAAGAAAAGATATCAGATCTATAAAATGTAACTTTCTCCAAACTTCAGGTTCTAGGTTTCATAAAACTCAGTTTACTCACTTAATTAGCCATCACATAGACATGATGTTGGAAATTTGATTAATTTAATATGGTAATCAAAAATAGGTCTTTGTCATCAGATCTTTTACAGTTTGATTAACCCTATTTACTAGTGTGAGTCAACCTACTCTATGTCACCCAACAAGTTACTAGGTTTTGTCATCAACCGAACAAGTTGTAAAGCAAGAACTCAAAACACATGCAAATAATTCAAAGAAACCAACACATCAATGTATTTATATAACTTTGTCAAGGTCAAAAATACATCCAAACCTGAGTATAAACTGAATAAAGTAAAAACCTATCTGAACCGGCCGTCTGGAGGAAGCCATGAGAGAGCCTAGCCGCTCATGGTTGTCTTCACCGCCTCAGTGTCATCCCGAATTGGTTAGACATCATAGAGTAGCTTGGAAGATGTGAGAATTGTTGGTGCATGCATCTGTCGACTTCGTCTTGTATCGAGTCTTAGTCTTAGATTGTTAGATCAGGGCTCGTTATATGAGAAAACTGGAAAACGTATGTAATAAGCTAGGGGTTTCGCTTATAGAGACATAGTAGGGTTTCGTTTATGTGATCATTGAGGGTTTCGCTCATATGGTAGTGTATGTTGGAGCGAAACCTCAAGCACTATATATAGGTGCTTATGAGCGAAATCATTTAGTATAGTCTTGTATTCCACGCCGAGGTGCTGCCGGTGTGAGATTTGGATGTAATCTGTCAGATATCAATACAACAAGGTGTTAAAAGTGATTTGCTAGCTGTTTCTAAGTCAGATACTTGTTTTCCGCACCTGTATCTGATCAAAACTCCTCTGAACGACTCGTTCGGGTCGAAACACGATCCTACAAGTGGTATCAGAGCTTCAGGAGGAGGAGTTCTGCAGAGATTTGCTGGATTTCATCATAATTTCTTACTTCTACACCCTCTTTCTTCAGTTCAGAAAGTTTTACCAGTCAAAATCTGCTCAAAATTTCACAGATTGTGTGTAATTGGACATAGACAAATCCCTGAGAGTTTGGCATTGAAATAAGAATTAAAAATGGACTAAAATTGGATCCGATTAGGTTTCGCTTATTCATACATTCTGTAATTTCGCTTATTTGAACACTCTGGTTTCGCTCATAGCGACACTTAATATGCTATTTCGCTCCAAAAGTCCATCTAGTTTCGCTCATAGTGACAAGTCATTCTGAGATTTCGCTCTTGTGAACATTATCAGTGATTTCGCTTTTGTGGTCAGTGGCTATTTCGCTCATAGATACAACAGGATTTCGCTTTTAGTGACATAAAGTGATTTCGCTCATACGGTCACTCAGAACCCCTGATTTCGCTTTTGTGAACACATAAACCTCTGATTTCGCTTTTAAGGACTGCTGTGGGAAAATTTTTGAAATTGAAAAATGGACGAGGAATTCTACAACGCATTCGCTACTTCGGTTACCCCGATCACTATTGCACAGAATACAATACTCGAAAACGAAACGGGAACAATGCAAAAACCACCCAAACTCATGAACATTAAAGAATATAAGGGATGGGAAGGTCGTTTCGAAAATTGGGTACAAACGAACTACCTAGACGCTTGGGAGTGTGTTGAAACGAAGTATGTGAGACCGTTAAACGATGATGAAGAGGAAGTCGCGATCAAAGATATGAGTGCCGATGACAAAAAGAAATATAAGAATGAGAAAATGATGTTAAGTCTGCTACAACAAGCAGTGAAAGAGGATATTATGGTCTTGTTACAACACAACGGAAGTTCATATTCAATTTGGAAAGCGTTGCGTTCAAAGTTTGTTGGTAGTCAGGAGATGGTAAAGAATAAGAAGTCGCTTTTGAAAAAGGAGTTTGATCTGTTTAGAGGATTGAAGAATGAGAGTACAAAACAAATCATTGAGAGATATTGCAACTTGTTAGTGAACATGAAGAGGTTAAGCATCAACAAAGACAATGCAGAGTTGATTGAAAAACTTGCAGATGCGTTACCACATGAAACTTAGGGAACATATCTGATGATGCTCAGGAACAAAAAGGGTTTTAGCACGTTAACCTTGAGCAAATTTATTGAGAAATTGGAAGCTCAGGAAATGGAACAAAGAAAGATTGTTCGAATGAAAGATTTCGATGGTGAACAGGACATTGGGTTGTACTACAAAGCAGGAGTGAATGAGAAGTCTACAAATTTATCTCCTAAAATAGAAACTGCTTATAACGCCAAGAATTTTCCTGGAAGTTCATCATCAGGATCAAACAGCAAAACAAGTTTTACATCATTTCCATCTTTTGATCCAAACATTTCAGCAACAAAAAATGGGAGAAAACTTCAGTGCAATATTGTTTTAAATCTTGAAAATGATCAAGATTATTCTGAGGAAGTTGCTAAAAACCACATGTCTTTATTGGGAATGGTTTTAGAATCTTATAGTTATTTTGTTGCAGGTCGTATCGGGAATCCAATGCTAACCAAGGAAGATTACGACCAAATGGATGCTAAAGAGATGGAACTGATGGACATAAAATGGTGTTTGGCAAGCGTATTACGGAGAGCTGAGAAATTCAAGCAGATCACAGGGAGAGATGATCTTCGTGAGGCTAATGTTTCTACTTTAGGTTTTGACAAATCTAAAGTTACTTGTTTTCGTTGCAGGGAGAAAGGTCACTTCAAGAGGGAGTGCACCAACCGCGAAGCAAGTGGAGCTCAGAATCCTTTCAACAACAACAATGATTACTACCGAAAAGCCATCTATCATCAAGTAGCTCAACAACCATCTCAACAGCATCAACATCAAGCACAAACTACACATGGAAGACCCATAATTGAAGATTCTGGAAAGAGAGCTTGTGTGGTTAATCAAGATTATTTGAAGAGAAATGATGGTAGTTCCTTGGTAATTGATCAAGATGATGAAAAGTTACTCGAGGGTTTTAGCTGGGAGAATTTCTCTTGGGATAACTATATTCCTGATCAAGCTACAGCTTACACAGCTTTTATTGCCAGAGTTGAAGAAGAAAGTGATGATGATACTGAGTATTATGCCAGACAAATGGAGAAACATCTGAAGATGATGCAGAAAGTGATAGTGAGGATGAGAAGGCAAAGAAGAAAAAGAAAAAGGTAAAAACACCGGTTAGCAGTGATGATGAGACAGTACCGGTAGTGAGAAGAAAAGTGAAAGAAACTCCAAAGTTCGAGATTAATGAAGAAGCCATTGCAAAGAAAAGTCAAATAACTTGTGAAAATTGTGAAGCTGTAAAGAAACAGAACAGTTCATTGATCCACAACATGAACAGATTGAAAGAATCGTATGATGTGTTGAACAGGGCAATGAATATGTACAATGACACAAGTGAAGAGCAGGCTACAGCAATGAAAACACTTCAGGGAGCTTTCATGGTCAAGCAAAAAGTTGTAAACAACTATATCGAGAAGTGTGCTGAACTCGAACAGAAACTTGAACTTCAGAGAATTGAAACTGAAAGAGTTAATCGCTTGTTGAAAAGTTACTCATGTTCATCTTATGTTATTGACAGGATTTATCCGACAGCTGAGAGCTTAAAGGCATTTGAGGACAATGATGTAACTGAAGAAAAGAAAGTTTCAGAAGAAAAGATTGAAGAAAAGACTCCAGTGAAAAAGACTAAAAAGAAGAAAGGCACTGTAGAGACTACATCTTGTAAGAAACAAGGTGTCAGTTATAACAAGTGTCCACCCCCTCTGGAAAATGGATATTTGGCTAGAAATCCAAATGATGAAAGAGTCAAAAAGGCAACAAACTTACAGTGGGAGTCGGAGTCGTCAGTCAATCTACCAGAAAGTATTGATGTCACGTTTACATCATCTGACACTGATCAACAATCTCAATTGATGAAGATAGTGGTGGATCATGTGTTAGAAAACGATGAATCAGAAGAGTCAAAGTCGGAGTCCGCGTCAGAGTCAAAGTCTGAGTCAAGCACTCCGGGTCAAAAAGATAAACAGGGCAAACTAGTTTATGACAAAGAATTCCTGTTATCAAAATCTAATTTGGATGATGAACCGTTTAAAGTTGCTTACACTTTGAATGATTCTAACAAATTATATTCTGATGAGTAATTTCCAATAAGAGGTGTCAAAACTGAACTGATAAACAAGGTTTTCAAACTCACAGAAATTAGTATTTCCGAAATAAAAGATTTATGTCTTAATGAAAAATCTAAAAAATACACCTCAAGAGTTCAACAAAGATTAAACAAGAAAAAGGGCTACAGTTCTGGTTCAGGTTTTCAAAAGAAATCTAACCATAACGGTAATTTCAAAAAGAAAGGTCTGGGTTTTATTCCAACAGAAAAACAGAAACATGAAAAATATGTTCGTGATTTTAAATCCAAAATGACATTTGTTTCAGGAATGTCAGGAGATGAAGAAGAAAAGAAAGACTTCTGGAGGCAGTCAAACAATGAGTTCCTTGCAAAGAAGCAAGATGAAATGAAGAAGTTGACTGAGCAGAAGAAAGATACGAGAACCTGTTTCCAATGCAACACTGTTGGACATATTGCCAGAGATTGTTCCAAGGCAATACAATCAAAACAAGGAGTATCTCGTAAACTCAAAGAGCAAGTGGTTGAGTTTGAACCACCAATTGATAGAACAAAATTGTTTAAAAATTCTACATTTGAAATTGGTGAATGTTCAAACAAGTTTTACAAGAAGAGAGCTGAATCTGACAACCAGAAATGGGTTGTTAAGAAAGCTACTGAAAGCTCTAGCGATGATTCTGATAGGTCAAAATCAGAGGAGCTATCTTCTTGCGATGAATCTGACTCCACAAAGTCAGATGAGCCACATGTTGTTTTGAAAAGTGAAGCTATTTTGAAAGATGAAAAATCAGTTCCAATTGTGAATGATGAGGATTTTCCATCACTTCGAGCTGAGAATTATAAGAAGAAAATTGGTAAAGTTGAAATTTCTAATGAATTTTATAATGACAAACAGGATTTTGATGCTGAGAAGGTCTTTAACCCCAAGGTAAAACATATCTTTGGAAAGATGATTGACCGAAAAGTCAAAGGGGTTAAAGAATTTTATGAGAAGAAGAGGAAAGGCAAGAAACCGAGTGATGGTGACTCGGTGACACCCAAGGCTGGTCAGGCTTGGGTGGATATTTTCTTCGACTAAAAACCTGACTTGCCGGAGCTCCCAGGTTGGTAAGCGAGGAGCACGTATCGGCATTTTTCTTGAGGATTTATTCGGTAATGTCAATCATTCAATCAGTAAAGAGGTTTGTTTGTGTTTATTTAAAAGTGGTTAGAAGATTTGATTGAGCATACTTGCATATGGTAAATCAAGGACATTAATTTGTACTTGCATTTTCCTACAAGTGGTTGAAAGACAAAATGATGAACCACATCCCCGAACCTGTTATTGATATACCTACAAGTGGTAACATCATCCAAACTTATTTTCCGGAAAAACCATTTTGATTAAAACAAACTTAAGTGTTTTGAAATCTAAATGGGAAAATAGTTTGTTGATAGGGGGAGTTCTGATTGTTTATGCCAAGTGAATGGCTAATTGATGCGATTTGATATCGGTTGTCAAGATTTTGTACAGTTTGTTTTACATTTCATGTTTCAAGTGGGTCAAGAGCTTAGATAGGTTTTCAAATTTCTTTAATGTGTTTGCATTTTAGGGGGAGTAGAAAAATTTCAGAAAATCCAAAAACATTAGAAAATTTGAAAAAGCCAAAAACATGATAAAATCAAAAATGAGTTTTGTTGTGAAAAAGAGGAAATGATAGTACATCAGTGGACTGTCACAACATGCTAAAGAATTGGAAAGCTAAAATGTGATAAACAATCTCACTGTGGATGTGTCAGCAGGTTTTTACACACTTAGTAAATTGTGATGAGATATAAACATAAAAATCAAACTCGCTTATTCTGTGGGTTAACAAAACTGCCTGGATATATAGGTAACCCCTGAAATCTTGTTTGAAAGGTCCCTTATTCTGAGATACTAGGTCTTTATGCTCAGTGATATCTGGGGTATTATCCCGGGACTTCTGGTGTATGGAAGTACTGACCTAGTCCCCGGATAATGCTTTCTGCAAATGCTTGAAACATAGCATCTCCCTCAGCATGCTGATAAAACAATAAAATTGATAGTCGCTGCTGTTGTAATCAAAAGATCCTCTAAAGGGGACACACCTAAAGTCGAAGCCGTCATCTCTTTGTGTATACGGAAGTATCAACCTGAGCTCTCACGGCCCTCGCATCTAACCCCTTTACAGATATCATCTGTGGTATACTCAACTGTAAGACTGAATATTGGGATCTGGATACGGGAGTATATTCAAGTAGTGGGACACACGGATAAGTTTAAGTATCTAAAACCTTAATATCGTATCTCAGATCAGTTGAACCTTGTGTGAAAATTTAAGTGGATCAGTATACTGACAATCTAGGTGAATTGTTTAGAGCTTAAAATGAAATGAAGCTTAACGGTGTTAGTGACACGTCTCATTAACTGATATGATCTTCTTACACGAACTCACAAAAATATTGCTTGTAAATATTTCATTTCTGCATCTTGTTGTTTCTACAATTAGTGTCAGTCTTTGTCTTTAACAAGTGGTGTTAGTTAATTTCTTCCTCAAAATCCAAAAAGATTTTCAGTGTGTTTTAGCATAATTTTTGAAAAATTCGAAAAGATTTTCGACGACTGATATTGAAAAGCTGATTTTCAAAATTCTAAGTGCTAAACATGATGAACAGATGGTTGGGGAGAGTGTGTTGTTTTGATAAGAAAAATGATTTAGTTGTAAGTGGTTCATCAAAAACAAATTGATATGTTTGTTTGTGTTAGGATTTTCTAATGATGTCTATATGCTTAAATGTTTATCATAAAACTTATGTATGTAGTAGAGTTTTATGCAGAATGAATCAACATTTGAGGGGAAGTGCATGTTGATGATGATGAATTTAATGTTGTCAAAATCTAAGAGAAGAAGTTTGTTGGTGATGAAAGAGAAAGAGATGAAGATAGAGAGAGAGAGAAGCCCAGAGACTGATCAAGACTGAAGATATGAAGACACAGCATTGTCATGACTCGATAGTCGACTCGTCAACATCTGAGGGGGAGTCTGTTGGTGCATGCATCTGTCGACTTCGTCTTGTATCGAGTCTTAGTCTTAGATTGTTATATCAGGGCTCGTTGTACGAGAAAACTGGAAAACGTATGTAATAAGCTAGGGGTTTCGCTTATAGAGACATAGTAGGGTTTCGCTTATGTGATCATTGAGGGTTTCGCTCATATGGTAGTGTATGGTGGAGCGAAACCTCAAGCACTATATATAGGTGCTTATGAGCGAAATCATTTAGTATAGTCTTGTATTCCACGCCGAGGTGCTGCCGGTGTGAGATTTGGATGTAATCTGTCAGATATCAATACAACAAGGTGTTAAAAGTGATTTGCTAGCTGTTTCTAAGTCAGATACTTGTTTTCCGCACCTGTATCTGATCAAAACTCCTCTGAACGACTCGTTCGGGTCGAAACACGATCCTACAAGAATATTAAAATCGGTCCCTTTCTTCAGCCAAAACTTGCGAAAACCCCCCAATCTCTCTCAAATCTGCTGATGCATGTCAGTGTGTATATATTTTAGATGTATATTTTAAGCCCTTTTTATACTTTTAGCCAAGTTTTAAATTTATAAAACATGATATTTACTAACACTAAACACACATATGGGCAAGTGCACCCATCGTGGACGTAGTATAGTGTTGGTAAGATACCGAGGTCGTCCAAGGACACAAGAGCTTTTAGTACCGGTTTATCCTCAACGTCTAATCAAATCAAAATGTTAGAAAAGATTTTTAAACTAAGAAAATAAAAACTAACTAAATGCTGAAAAATAAAAATAAAAATAAAAACAGATAGACAAGATGAATCACTTGGATCCGACTCGTGTATTAGTATAACCTTTGATTATTTTCGCACTTTTGCACTTGTTTAAGAGATTAATTTAGTTATTATGGTAGGCCCCTCTTTTGGAGGTGACGTTACCCTCGACTAAGTAGTCTGAGTCAGCAGGGATACAGTCCTAAATAGCCGGGTTATACTATTAATAGTAGTTAACTTATGAGGGGGTCAAAGAGTTTGGATCCCCGCCATCCAATACCTATGGGTATTGAAGGAGATCCTACTAAATTTGACCCAGGTCCCTTGCAGGACCTCTAAACGCTGAACAAGGGCAAGACCCTTACCAAACCGTTCCATTAACCCCCGACCAGGTAGCCAACATACCTCCATATAGACCGTGGAGATATGAATGGTGAAAATCTTTTATTTTATATAGACAGTAAAATAATGCCAAGACACCACGGACAAACGATAAGGAAGAATCACCTTCAACATAAGCAACTAGTTATTAAAGTCATTAATACAAAACCAAATAAAAAGTGCAAAAGATTAAAAATAAAAAGTATTATACTAAACACTTGTCTTCACCAAGTGATGTAAGAGACTTAGGCAAACATGGCCTTGATTGTCAAGAACTCTTACGATCAATCTTGGATCCCGAGACGACTCACACACTCTATGATGGTCAATGGATGATGGTGGTGGATGATGGTGTTGTGATGGTGGTGGGTGGTGGATGAAGTGTGAGAGAGGTGGTGTGCCAAGGGATGAGTTGCAATGAAGCCAAGCACTCCTATTTATAGGCTGAACAGAAGCCTGGGCACGGCCCCGTGTCCGCTGCACACGGCCCCGTGCCCGTCTGACAATCTCTCTCCTCATTAATTGTAATTCGCAATTACAATTAATGCGCCTGTAGTACTTTCGCCACGCCCTCGTGTTCACTGGGCACGGCCCCGTGGTGGGCAATAGAAGCTTCTATAGGTTTGTCTTATCTGCTACTACAAGATCGGTCACTCGTAATTAACCAGTCCCGAGCTACTACAAGAAACGACTGACAAAGTCCTCCAGATTCGAGACAACTTGTTGAAAGCTCGAAGTCGACAGAAAAGTTACGCCAATAGATGACGCAAGCCCCTTGAATTTGACATTGGCGACTACGTACTCCTAAAGGTATCACCTTGGATGGGTGTGGTCAGATTCGGCAAGAAAGGGAAACTAGCGCCTCGATATGTGGGACCTTTTAAGATTCTGGAAAGGATCGGAAAAGTCGCCTGCAGACTCGAACTACCGGAGGAACTTAGTAATGTCCACCTGACTTTCCATGTTTCGAACCTCCGAAAGTGCCTAGCTGAGCATGATCTAATTGTACCTCTTGATGACCTCCAAATAAAGGAAACACTACACTTCGTGGAGAAGCCTGTCGAAATCATGGACTGCCAAACCAAGCAACTCCGACGCTCGCGCATTCCTATTGTGAAAGTTCGATGGGAAGGCAAACGAGGTGCAGAGTTCACTTGGGAACTCGAAAGCGACATGAAGACAAAGTACCCACAGTTGTTTCTTACGGCTTTAGCCTAATTTTGGGACGAAATTCCCTCAACTAGGGGAGGCTGTAACACCCCGTGTTTCGAAAGTCAAAGTCAAAGTCAAGATTGAGGTCAAAGGAAGAAAAGATTGCTAATTGCGATCTGTCACTCCTTGCTCAACTCCTGTTTTGACTTCTTTGACTCGTAGATAGTCTAGTTTATGTCTTGCCTTAGTTGTATTATATGGAGTAATTAATTATAATCGCAGTAATCAGTGGATACTAATCGCAACGAATCGCTTTACGACTGTGAATAATAGGAAGTAACAATGCGATAAAGTCAACTAAACGCTAATCAATCTAATCTAATCAACATCGAATCGCAATCGAACTCGCAACTCGAATTACGCATTTTGGTTATTGTTATACGAGTGTGTGTGTGCCTTATGTGTTACTTGTGCATGTTTATTTATGTTATGTGTGGTAATCAATCGAAACTCAAACGTAATCGAAACAGTGGTAATTGGTAGAGAAGAGATAGTGCGAGATATGAGTAGTTGGGATTAAAATTAATTTGAATAGGAAACTCTATCGCATTCGCATCGCTCGCAATCGAAATCGAAACGGCAAAACTCGTCGCACCGAACGCTCGAATCAAGCGACTGATCGATCAGGCGACCAGCCGATCGACCGGTCGTTCGATCGGACGGTCGATCAAGCTGCCTAACCGATCGACCAGCCCTTTCCTCTTTGGGTAACTCTATAAATACCCCTATCACTCTCAAACTTTCTACTTTTGGCAACTGACGTCCGACCAGCTCGTGCTCCCCACCTTTTCTTCGATTTTTCTCAATTCCGGTAAGATCTCGTCCTAAATCTTGTACATCCTTAATCTACACGCACTCCTACACCTTTGTATCTTTTGAATCTTAACTTTTAACCGTGAAATCAACAAGATTCAAGGTATTCTAGGATGACGTCATCATGTGTTCTTGAAGAACTTCATGTTTTGGCCTCAATCCACCGAGAATAACTTGGATCTAACCGATTTCCACATAAACAAACAAAGATCTTTCATAGATCTAAACATATTCACAATGTAAAGGATTGAAAGATGGTTTTCCCAACTTTCTTTCAACTCTTTTACACTCAATGCACTCAAAACCGATAGGATCGGAGCTTGTGTCGACTTACCACTCCTTCTTGTGGTTGTGTTGATTCAAGATCTGGATTCTATCCCAGAGACTACCAAATTCGGGTTAAACATGGAACACCGTCTCGAACCGTTAACTGACCGGGTTGGGTGATTCCTGTCCGATCAGGGGTACCAAGTATTGAAAAATTTTTCTGTTGCTTAACACGTTATCATAACGTCTCGATAAAACGACACACAATAAAAAACAACCAAGTGTAAGACGAACATGACGGGGTGCCGTCCGATCGGACTGTTGTCCGATCGAACAGCCAAGTCGTACGACTGGGCAATCCGAACGACTTGCAACTTGGGTCCCACACTTATCCATTTTTGCCAATCTATGAAGTTTGAGTGTTGAACGAATTGCTGTCCGATCGGACTACCATCCGATCGAACTGCCGTCCGTACTATGAAACATTTAAACTTCCAACAATTAAACAATTTTCAACATGTTCAATGTATAAAGGATGCCACCCGATCGAACGACCGTCCGATCGAGTGATGACCTGCTGCGAACTTGTTCTCACTGAAGTGCCTAGCCAAACGGGTTGCTGTCCAATTGAACGACCGTTCGATCGACCGACCTGAAAGGTAGAGATACTTCAATGTTTTCAAATGCTACAACAAAAACTTCAAAAGTCAAGCCATCATACACAAACACATCCTTCCCAAAGGAAGAAACAATCCACTCGAAAGGTCACCTGACCAGATGACCATCCGAGCGGACTACCAACCGAACGAACGGCTGTCCGATCGGACTACCGTCCGATCGAACTGTTGTCTGACCCACATACACTTTGATCGTTTTGTGCATCACTTATCGTTATGCTGTCAATCTATTTAGGCTAACCCTACTCTCTAGTGCTCCCTTCAATCCACCAATCGCTGTGAGTATACTCGATCCCTTTTTGCTTTACGCACTTTTGGGTGTTACATACGTTACTTATTCTAAATCACATCGAACACACTATGCAATACTTTAAACGCTAACTGTTACTGCATGTTAAATGTGACTAAGTGAATGCTTGTTTGTTATGTTTACACATGGAATGTTGTCTACCTGCCTTAACGACGATAGTACTATAGTTTGGACTCAGCACCCGCTCACGCGGGGGTTGTTAAGGACAATTATTTGCATGGATTACAGTGGTGATCATGTATTACGAACTGCCTTGGGCAGTCAACCCGCAGTCATTGGTATCGATAGGTTCATGTCGATAACTAACATACTTCGTTTTACTTAGTGTATGTGCTGGTTATGCGTAAACTATTTCGAACTCTATATGCTATTATCAAACTTGTATACTCGCCTTTACACTATGTGTATTGACTTTTATTTTAACGTATGTGACACGTGCTTAAGGTGTCTATTTGCTTGGAAATCAAGGCTAGGAAAGAGTCCTAGAAACCAATAAATAGTTGTCTGTACTAATGAAACCTGAGTTATCGGAACAGAACTATATGACTAGATTTTGTCTGTAATAATTATGTTATCTTTTATGACATGGTATGGGACGTGTTGTTTTAAATAATTGGTAATTGTATTTGTTATGGAAACTTCTGGACAATCCGTTTCGCTCAGTGCCACGCCCCGATGTTTCCGCCATCGGTTGGGGTGTGACAGTTTCGTCAAGGTTACTTATGACGAAACACCATTAAGTTTCGTCAAGGTCAGTTACACATTTTAGCAAACAGTTTCAATGAAAGCCGATCAAATCATCTAATGCAGTCAATTGTCATTCACGTTCATATAACCCCTAATCATCAGTTCATCGATTAACATAAACACAGGGTATGACCAATCATCGGCTATACAAACGTAACAGTTTCTATTTCACACACATATAATTATAATCAAACAATGATCATTAAAACACACATGTCCTAATTCCCATTCCACGAGATCCATATAGTTCGTAATCTGTTCGTGACTATCATCAACACAATCCACTAAACAAACATTAAACCTCACTTTGTACATATCCATAACAATGAGTCAACCAATCACACACGAACAAGAATCACCAAAGGTTTGCTCTATTTATGATAACATTACTAACTCCTGATCTGATATAGTTAAGTCTACAAGCGAAACCCTAATTCATATTTTAATTCACACATCGATACACATAAGCACGCAACCAAAACACTAATAAATGTACATTAAATCAATGATGAACATACTAACCGAAGGATCAAAGAAGATGTGCAAGAACTCAAGATTGAGGTGCTTACAAAGGAGGAAGGTTTCGGTCCACAGTGGTTGCCGTCGATTCACCAAAAAGGAGAAGGGAGGGGAGTGTTTTAGGGTTTTGAGGATTTCAGTTATGCTAATAGAAGTTATACACATACACTCTGGGCCGAAATGACCTGGGCCGAGGCCCCTTAATGGCGAAAGACCTCTTGACGAAGGACCATGTTTCGTCAAGGGTGTTGGTGACGGAAGACTATTTCGTCGAGTCCTATTTTTAGTCGACTAAGGTCTCGTGTGCCAAGTGTAAATCAAGTGTGTGGTATCCTGCTATGTCTAAATCTTACACAATAAACAACATTCATAGTTTCATGAAACAGTCAAACGTGACAAGACACCAGTCATTCAAAAATAACAATGCACTAACATTAACCATTCTAATAACATGCACGAGTTACAGCATCACCAACTGAATTGTGGAATGAGTAACGCGTAAAAGAAAAGCCTTGAAATCTTGAGTTGTCAAAACGAATCACAAGAGCGCGAAACCATAGATTTGGTAATGAAACGCTGGTGATTATAAGCCCCGGATGTGGGGTAAATACGCCTTGCGGCCATAAAGATTGTTAGTGAGTAAATTAGTGTAGAATTTATACGGGTCGAATAAATACTTTACGCATTTACAGACTTCCAGCCCGTACATCTTATTTTTGACACAACGATTATGATAGACGCGTTGGTAATTTTATTACGGACGCATAGGAAAAAGAATCACCAAAAACGGACTTTCGGATCAAAAGTTATGAACGTTTGAAGTGGTAGTTGTGCCAAAACTTAGAGCTGGGAAATTGCAGCTCAAAATAAGCAATAATCTGGGAAAAATAGGCTGTCGTGTTAAGAGACACCAATACACATTCACCGTCGCGTCACGCGACAATTGTCGCTGGCCGCGAAAGCTCGGACATGATCTGTCGCGTGGCGCGACAGACCCATTTCGCTGCAAATTCTTGTTTGTTTTCATTGTTTGGCATTAGGACGTATACATACTCGATATTATGATGTCAAAACTAACATTTGATGTGGTTTTGACCTTAGGTGATGTTTATCATGATCCGGGTGACGATCAAGCAACATTTCAAGAACCGAACACTATCTTTTGAAGCTTCTGCGCTTATCAAATCTTGTTGAAAACAATGTTTATGTAGTAAATTATTAACATGTCATTTGAAATGTTTGAAACTAGTTGTTAGTAACTCGAATACTTTGTCATGTAAACTTTCATTTTTTTTAGCTAATTAAGGATGCAAAGTATTTCCTTATTAAATGCGTATTTTATATCAAATAATTTAAATAAATGAGACGGGTGTTACAAGTTAGTAATCAGAGCTCAAGGTTGTCAACAAAGTGTGTTCGGTTCAAGCTTGATCAATCATCCAGTAAGAATTAGTTATTTAGTAGATCTTATAATCTGGGAGAAAAAGGGATGTGAATTAATGTGCACGGGAAGAGCGTGTTAACTCACTCAAACCCGGAAAGTGCACTAAATGAGAACGGTCAAAGCAAGTTATGAACTTGGCTAAACCGAAGCGAATAAAGTTATGTTATAAATGAAATGTTTAATAATTGATGTAAACATTTCAGTTTCAAGAAAGTGCGGAAGGCAATTGAGGGTAGTCTATCCGGTTTCATATACAAAATTCAAAATACAGTGCTATCGTTAGTTGAAGAACGAGTTAAAAGGTTGGAAGACAATGTCACCCTTATGAAAGAAAAATCCGGAGAACGTAAGGGTTGTTCATACAAGGAGTTTATGGCGTGTAAACCGCCAATTTACAACGCGGAGGTTGACCCGATAATTTGCCAAAGATGGCTAATTGATGTCGAAGGGGTGTTTGTTGGTGCATCCATCTGTCGTCTTCGTCTTGTATCGAGTCTTGTATAGAACTAGTTAGATCAGGGCACGAAAAAACGAGAAAGTGGGAATTTGTAGTGATTTCGCTTGAAATGAGTTTAGGTCAGTTTCAAGCGAAATATCAATGTTTAATTCCGCTTGAGATGTAAATGATGATTTCGCTCGAAACTTAAGTGGTGATTTCGCTTGAAACATGTTCAAGCGGAATCAGGAGCCTCAAAATAGGGCATCCCAAGTGAAATCACACAATCAGTTGTTCCGATTTGCCACGAAGTGCTGCCGAAGTGTCGACTCGCTGTAAAAGTCATTCTAATCAATCAAATCGACAGTTTAAAGTGATAATCTTGCTGAATTGACCTCAGTTTGTCTGTTTCCGCCGTTCAAACTGAGCAAAACTCTTCTGATCGACTCATTCGGGTCCGAAAACGATCCTACAAGTGGTATCAGAGCTCAGGAGGAAGAGTTCATACCAATTCAGCTGTTTTTTCTGACTTCTACACCTTCTTTTTCAAATTAAAACTGTTTTCACGGTTAAAATTGGCTCGATTTCTCACATTATGCTCGGAATTGTATTTTAAGGAAGCCTTGAAAGTTTCAAGCTTAAAATCAATCAAAAATTGAACAAATTGGTAATTCCGCTTGAAAAACAGCGAGTAATGATGACGTCAGCAGCATATTTCGCTTGAAAACCGTGATTCCGCTTGAAATTCTCTGCTGATTTCGCTTGAATTGTGCTATTTCGCTTAAATTGGGTTATTCCGCTTGAGACTTTGGGTTGATTCCGCTCGAAACGAGGTTCCGCTTGAAAATCTGTTTTGATTCCGCTTCAGAAGTAATTTCGCTTGAAATTACTTGGTGATTTCGCTTCAATGCTTTATTCCGCTTGAAAGGGGTTTTCTTTGAAGTTTGTTATTTCGCTTGAACAATCTATTTGGTAATTTTTGAAATCCAAATCATGGACGAGGAATTTTATAACGCATTCGCTACTCCGGTTACCCCGATCACTCTTGCATAGAACATGATGTTGGAAAACGAAACGGGAACTATGCAAAAACCTCCCAAACTAATGAACATTGAGGAGTATAAGGGTTGGGAAGGTTGCTTTGAGAACTGGGTACAAGCAAACTATTTAGATGCTTGGGAATGTGTTGAGACAAAGTATGTGAGACCGACAAATGATGATGAGGAAATTATTCCTATTAAAGATCTGAGTGCTGAAAACAGAAAGAAATACAAAGATGAGAAAATGATGCTAAGTCTTCTACAACAAGCTGTGAACGAAGATATTTTGGTATTATTACAGCATACTGGAACTTCATATTCAATACGGAAAGCATTAAAATCAAAGTTCCATGGAAGCCAAGAGATGGTCAAGAACAAAAAATCGCTTTTAAAGAAAGAGTTTGATTTGTTTCGTGGGTTGAAAAATGAAGGCACAAAGCAGATTATTGAAAGATACTGCAATCTTTTAGCCAACATGAGAAGGTTAAGCATCGAAAAAAGACAATGAAGAGTTGATTGAAAAACTTGCTGATGCATTGCCACATGACACTTGGGGAACATATCTCATGATGCTAAGAAACAAGAAAGGATTCAGCAATCTGACACTTAGCAAATTCATTGAAAAGATTGAGGCTCGGGAGATGGAACAAAGAAAGATCTCCAGGATGAAAGACTTTGATGGTGAACAAGACATCGAGCTTTACTACAAAGCAGGGTTAAATGATAAAACCACAAATTTTTCTTCAAAAGTGGAAACTGCTTTCAACACCAAAAATTCATCTGAGAGTTCTTCAAAAGGATCAAACAGCAAGACAAGTTTCTCATCATTTCCATCATTTGATCCTAACTTAACTGTAACAAAGAGTGGTAGAAAGTTACAATGCAACATTGTTCTGAATCTGGAGAATGATCAAGATTACACTGAAGAAGTTGCAAAGAGCCACATGTCCTTGTTGGGAACTGTTTTAGAATCCTATGGAAGTTTTGTGGCAGGTCGAATCGGGAATCCTATGTTGACTAAGGAAGATTATGACCAAATTGATGCTGAAGAGATGGAGCTAATGGATATAAAATGGTGTTTGGCTAGTGTGTTGAGGAGAGCTGAGAAATTTAATCAGATCACAGGAAGAGATGATCTCCGTGAAGCTATATTTCTACTTTAGGTTTTGACAAATCTAAAGTCAGTTTTCGTTGCAGGGAAAAAGGACATTTCAAGAGAGAATGCAAGAATCGCGAAGCAAGTGGAGCTCAAAATCCATTCAACAACAATAATGATTATTACAGGAAAGCCATCTACCATCAAGTAGCTCAACAACCAACTCAGCAGTAGGCACAAACAGCACATGGAAGGGTTATGATTGAAGAATCTTTAAAGAGAGCCTGTGTGGTAAATCAAGATGAAAAGAATCCATCAACAGGGTTCAACTGCGACAAATATATTTCATCTGATGCAAAATCATGTGTGATTGATCAAGATGATGAAAAGTTACCTGAAGGGTTTAACTGGGAGAATTTCAATTGGGATGATTATGATCCTAACAAAGCTCCAGTTCACACAGCATTTGTTGCTCGTTTTGAAGAAGATAGTGATGATGATAGAGAGTATCATGCAAGAAGATTAGCAGCTCATTTTAAAATGTTGGAAGAAAGTGACAGTGAAGATGAAAAAATTAAAAAGAAAAAGAAAAAGGTCAAAACACCAGTTAGCAGTGATGATGAAGATGTTCATGTGATAAGGCAAAAGGTGAAAGAAGTTCCGAAGTTTAAAGTTGATGAAGAAGCTAATGCTAAAAAGATTCCGGTGATTTGTGAAAACTGTGAGTTTATAAAAAGAAAAACAGTGAATTGATTAACAATATAAACCAGTTGAAGGAATCATACGATGTTCTGAACAAGGCCATGAATCAATATAATCAATCAAGTGAAGAGCAAGCAACAGCCATGAAAACACTTCAAGGAGCTTACATGACAAAGCAGAAAGTTGTGAACAACTATATCGAGAAGTGTGATGCTCTTGAGCAAAAGCTGGAGGCTCAAAGAATTGAAATTGAAAGAGTAAACCGTTTGTTGAAAAGTTACTCATGTACCTCTTATGTCATTGACAGGATTTATCCAACTGTTGAAGGCATGAAGGCATTTGAAGAGGATGAAGTAACTAAAGAAAAGGATGCTGGAAAAGTTTCTAAAGAAAAAACTCCAGAAAAGAAGACAGAGAAGAAGAATGACACAAAGAAAAAGGCTGACAAGAAGAATTCTGTTAAGAAACAAGGTGTCAATTACAACAAGTGTCCACCCCCGCTGGAAAATGGATATTTGCCCAGAAATCCAAATTCTGAGAGAGTCAAAAAGGCTACAAACTTACAGTGGGAGTCAGAGTCGTCAGTCAATTTGCCAGAAAGTATTGATGTCACGTTTACATCGTCTAACACTGATCAACAATCTCAATTGATGAAGAAAGTGGTGGATCATGTGTTAGATAACGATGAAACTGAGGAGTCAAAGTCGGAGACAATGTCGGAGTCCAAGTCTGAGTCCAGTACTCCGGGTCAAAATGAAAAACAGGGCAAAAGGGTTTATGATAAAGAATTCCTGCTATCAAAATCTAATTTGAATGATGAAACATTTAAAGTGGCATATACTTTGAATGATTCGGACAAATTATATTCTGATGAGGAATTTCCATTAAGAGGTGTCAAAACTGAAATGATTAAAAAGGTTTTCAAACTAACAGAAATCAATATTTCTGAAATAAAAGATTTAAATCTTTCTGATAAACCTAAAAAATACACCTCAGGAGTGCAACAAAGATTAAACAAGAAAAAGGGTTACGGTTCTGGTTTTCAAAAGAAACCAAACCATAATGGTAATTTCAAAAAGAAAGGTTTAGGTTTTATTCCCACAGAAAAACAGAAAAATGAAAAATATGTTCGATATTTTAAATCAAAAATGACATTTGTTTCAAGTACATCAGCAGACGAGGAAGAAAATAAAGAATTTTGGAGACAATCAAACAGAGAGTTCCTTGTAAAGAAGCAAGAAGAGATGAAGTTTGCTGATCAGAAGAAAGATACGAGAACATGTTTCCAATGCAACTCTGTTGGACATATTGCCAGAGATTGTTCTAAGGCGATACCATCAAAACAGGGAGTTTCTCGTAAACTAAAAGAGAAAGTGATTGAGTTTGAACCACAAATTGATAGAACCAAATTATTCGAAAATTCAAAATTTGAAATTGGTGAATGTTCAAACAAGTTTTACAAGAAAAGAGCTAAATCTGACAACCAGAAGTGGGTGGTTAAGAAGTCTGGTGATAGTTCTAACAATGATTCTGATCGGTCAAAATCAGAGGAGCTATCTTCTGGCTATGAATCTGATTCCACAAAATCAAAGGAGCCACAGGTTGAGAAAAATGGTGAAAAACTAGTTCCGACTGTGGATGATGAGAATTTTCCACCACTTCGGGCAGAAAATTTTAAAAAGAAAATTGGTAAAGTTGAGATTTCAAACCAATTCTACTCTGATAAGAAGGTTTTTGATGCTGAAAAGGCCTTTAACCCCAAGGTAAAACATACTTTTGGAAAAATGATTGACCGAAAAGTCAAAAGGGTTAAAGAGTTCTATGAGAAGAAGAGGAAAGGTAAGAAACCGAGTGTTGGTAGCTCGGTAACACCCAAGGCTGGTCAGGCTTGGGTGGATATATTCTTTGAATAGAAAACCTGACTTGCCGGAGTTCCCAGGTTGGTAAGCGTGGAACATGAGTCCGCATCATTCTTTGTATTTGATTGTGTTTTAAGTACAAGTGGTAAATCAGGGACATTAATTTGTACTTGATTTCCTACAAGAGGTTGAAGACAATATGATGAACCACATCCCTATCCATACAAGTGGTTAGAACAAACTTATTTTCCGGAAAAATCATTTTGATTAAAACAAACTTAAGTGTTTTGAAATCTTAATGATAAAATGGTTTATTGATAGGGGAAGTTCTGATTGTTTATGCCAAGTGAATGGCGATTTGATATCGGTAGTCAATTTACTTGTACAGTTTGTTTTTCAAATTTCTTTAAATATGTTTGCATTTTAGGGAGAGTAAAAATTTCAGAAAATCCAAAAACATTAGAAAATTTGAAAAAGTCAAAAACATGATAAAACAAAAATGAGTTTTGTTGTGAAAAAGAGGAAATGATAGTACATCAGTGGACTATCACAACATGCTAAAGATATGTAAGAAAAAATGTGATAAACAATCTCACTACGGATGTGCCAGTAGGTTTTTGCACATTTAGTAGATTGTGACGAGATATAAACATAAATTTCAAAACTTGCTTATTTCGTGGGTAACACTTCCTGGATATATGGGTAACCCCCAAAATCTTGTTTGAAAGGTCCCTCTTTCTGAGATACTAGGTCTTTATACTCAGTGATATCTGGGGTATTATCCCGGGACTTCTGCTGAATGGAAATTCTGACCTAGTCCCCGTATAATACTTTCTTCAAATGCTTTGAAATATAAGCTCGCTCTCAGCAAAAATGATTAAACAATAAAATTGATAATCATTGCTGTTGAAGAAAAGATCCTCTAAAGGGGACACACCAAAAGTCGAACCGTCATCTCTTTGCTGAACGGAAGTTCTGACCTGAGCTCTCACGGTTTCGCATCTAACCTCTTTACAGATATCATCTGTGGTATACTCACCTGTAAGACTTAATATTGGGATCTGGATACCGGAGTATATTCATGTGGTGGGACACGCGAATAAGTTTAAGTACCTAAAACATTAATCTCGTATCTCAGAACAGTTGAACTTTGTGTGAGGATTTAAGTGGATCAGTATACTGAAAATCTAGGTGAATTGTTTAGAACTTAAAATGAAATCAAGCTTAACGGTGTTGGTGATTTGTCTCAGAAACTGATATGATCCTCTTACACAAACTCATAAAAAGATTGTCTGTAAATATTTCTTTACTGCATTTCATTAAATTCAAAAATTCAAAAAGATTTTAGTGTGTTTAGCATAAATTTTTGAAAAATTCAAAAAGATTTTCGACAACTGGTGTTGAAGAGCTGATTTTCAAAATTCCAAGTGCTAAACATGATGAACAAATGGTTTGGGTGAAATTGTTTGAGATGTTTGAAATGAAAACAATATTCCTGCAAGTGGTTCATCAGAGTCTAAATGGAAAATCATTTTAAGATTTTTACAAGTGGTGTTTAAGTTTGTGAAACTTATATCATAAAACTTATATTTGCGTTAGAGAATGTGCAGATTTGAGTCAGGCAACGATCTTGAACTTGTGAAATCCAGACTACGATCTCAGCTGATTGAGAGGGGGAGTCTGAATGACAAAGAGCAAGGTTCTGATCCTGAGTCTGTTGCTGCTGACGAGACTAAAGATTCAACATTTGAGGGGGAGTGTATGTTGGTGCTGATGAATAGAGAAGACGTCAACATCCAAGGGAAAAAGTTTGTTGGTGATGAAAGAGAAGAGAAGATAAAGATTGAGGATACTTACAGCGTCAGATACTTCAAAGAGTTCAAAGAGAAGCCCAAAGACTGATAAAGACTGTAGATGCGAAGACTCAACACTGAAGACTCCGTCAACATCCGAGGGGGAGTTTGTTGGTGCATCCGTCTGTCATCTTCGTCTTGTATCGAGTCTTGTATAGAACTAGTTAGATTAGGGCACGAAAAACGAGAAAGTGGGAATTGTAGTGATTTCGCTTGAAATGACTTTAGGTCAGTTTCAAGCGAAATATCAATGTTTAATTCCGCTTGAGATGTAAATGATAATTTCGCTCGAAACTTAAGTGGTGACTTCGCTTGAAACACGTTCAAGCGGAATCAGGAGCCTATAAATAGGGCATCCCAAGCGAAATCACACAATCAGTTGTTCCGGTTTGCCACAAAGTGCTGCCGAAGTGTCGACTCGCTGTAAAAGTCATTCTAATCAATCAAATCGACAGTTTAAAGATCTTGCTGAATTGACCTCAGTTTGTCTGTTTCCGCCGTTCAAACTGAGCAAAACTCTTCTGATCGACTCGTTCGGGTCCGAAAACGATCCTACAGTGTTTGAAAGGACCCATTGTGACGTGAGCGATTTTGTGGCCTACGGAACGGGTCAATTGAGGAGCCAAGCCAAATATTGGTGGGATAACAAAAAGAAGGAGATTGGAGCCGAAGCGGCAAGGGTCATGACATGGGATGAGTTTAAGGTACCATTCCTTAAACATCACAGTCCCAAGGCGGTCATCAACAGAATCAAGGAGGAGTTCATCCAGTTGAGGCAAAGGGGTGAAACAATTGATAAAATCACGGGCATTTTCATGGATAAGTTGAGATTCTGTGACGAGTTAGTGACTACTGAAGAGCAGAAGATATACTCTTATTACAATATGCTGAGCGCTGAATACCGGGAGTTTATGACTCCCTCAAAGTATGAAACACTCATGGAAATCATTAACACCGCCCGGGAGCGGGAGATTGAAATGAAGAAACAGATTGAGAGGGGCGAACGAAGGGCGCAGGATGTGAATCCAAACCCTGCAAAGAAGGCGAAAACATCATAATCGAGGCGAAAAACGGATGTGAAAGGCGGGTCGCCAAGTTGTATAGTTTATGGAAAAGGGTACAAGGGTGAGTGCCGCTTCAAGGACAAACCGTGTCCCATATGTGGGAAAACGGGGCACACGGCATCCCTATGTCCGGGTAAAGTTTCAGTTTGCTACAAGTGCTATCAGCCCGGTCACAAAAAGTCTGAATGCCCGGAATTGGTCGGGAAAAAGAACGAGAAGGACGTTCAAGTGGATACCCAAAAGGCGAAGGCTAGATCCTTCCAATTAACTGCCGCTGAAGCAAAGACAGAACCCGATGTGGTCTCAGGTATATTCGCAATAAACTCGATCCCTGCACGTGTATTATTTGATACGGGTGCGAATAAATCCTTTATTTCACATGGATTTATTCGACATCCTTCATTTGTATTGACGAAATTATCTGTGCCCTTAGAAGTTGAAATAGGGGATAACTGTCAAGGCTGTAAATTGAGTATCGATGATGAAGAATACTCGATAGATCTAATCCCGATGTCAATGGGAGAATTCCAACTGGTGGTTGGGATGGATTGGTTGTCCCGACACCACGCAAAAGTCGTGTGTTTCCGTACAGAGATAAAGCTAACATCTCCGGGCGGAAAACACGTTACCATCTATGGTGAGAAAGGAGGCAATCCTATAATATGTTCGATGTTGAAATTTCACAAGCTCATGAGACATGGATGCAGAGCGTTTATGATATACGCGAATGAATCAGGGAAAGAGCTACCAACGATTGGAGACGTACCTGTGGTACGTGATTTCGAAGATGTATTTCTGGAAGACTTACCGGGAATACCACCCGAACGGGAAGTAGAGTTCGGAATTGAATTGTTTCCGGGCGCGAAACCCGTAGCAAAGGTGCCGTACTGACTCGCGCCATCGGAGCTACAAGAACTAATGCCGCAGATTCAAGACTTGCTCGATAAAGGATTTATAAGGCCGAGTGTGTCTCCTTGGGGCGCACCGGTGTTATTCGTGAAAAAGAAGGACGGAAGCATGCAAATGTGTATCGATTACCGGGAGTTAAATAAACTCACGGTGACGAATCAATACCCGCTTCCGAGAATAGACGATTTATTCGACCAATTACAAGGTGCGAATTGGTTTTCAAAAATCGACCTTAGATCGGGATATCACCAATTAAAGGTCAAGGAAGAGGATGTACCGAATACGGCTTTCCGCACGCGATACGGACATTACGAGTTCCTCGTGATGTCATTGGGACTGACGAATGCACCCACGGCTTTCATGGACCTCATGAACCGAGTTTGCAAGCCAATGTTGGACAAGTCGGTAATCGTGTTTATCGACGACATTCTAGTGTTTTCGAAAAGTGAGGCGGATCATGCGCATTATTTACAGGAGGTGTTAGAGACACTCAGACGAAAAAGTTGTATGCGAAATTTTCCATGTGCACCTTTTGGTTACAAGAGGTGCAATTCCTCGGCCACATCATAAGTGCCGACGGAATATTGGTAGTTCCGTCAAAGATAGAGGCCGTGTCGAAATGGATCCCTCCGAAGAATCCTTTAGAAATTAGAAGTTTCTTAGGACTTGCGGGATACTACAGGAGATTCATTCAAGATTTCTCCAAGATTGCTTCCCCCGTTAACTAAATTAACTCGAAAGGAGGAAAGATTCATATGAGGTGATGAACAAGAAAGGGTGTTCCAAACGCTAAAGAAGAAGCTAACTCACGCTCTGGTATTAATGTTGCCGGATGGATTCGAAGACTTGGTAGTCTACTCGGATGCGTCACATTCGGGGCTCGGATGTGTTTTGATGCAACGAGGCAAAGTGATAGCTTATGCCTCGAGACAATTAAAGATACACGAAAAGAAATATCCCACGCACGATCTAGAATTTGCGGCGGTGGTGTTTGCGTTAAAAATATGGAGGCACTATTTATACGGGGTAAAGTGCACCATATTACCGACCGTAAGAGTTTAAAATACTTCTTCGATCAGAAGGAGTTAAACATGCGGCAAAGGCGATGGTTAGAAACGGTAAAAGACTATGATTGCGAGATACATTACCACCCTGGGAAGGCTAATGTTGTGGCGGATGCCTTAAGTAGGAAAACAGACTATGTCCCCATACGAGTGCGGTCGATGCAGCTTGTTGTAACCTCGGGTTTACTTGAACGAATCCGAGAAGCACAAGCCAAGGCGGTGAAAGAGGAAAATTTGAAAAAGGAAATGATAGTCGGTCAATTGAAAGACTTGGTGGATGGCAACAACGGGTTAAAGACCCAGTTCGGAAGAATATGGGTCCCAAATTCATGTGGAGTCAAGACGCTTCTACTTGACGAAACTCATAAATCCCGTTATTCTATCCATCTGGGAGCAACGAAGATGTTCAATGATATATAGCAAAACTATTGGTGGCCCAGGATGAAGAGGGATGTTGTAAAGTATGTAGAGAAGTACTTGACTTGTTTACAAGTCAAAACGGAACACCAAAAACCATATGGAAAACTGCAACCGTTGGAAATTCCAGTTTGGAAATGGGAACATATCACCATGGACCTGTTGACCAAATGGCCTAGGACAAACCGAGGATTCGATGCTATATGGGTGGTTATGGATAGATTGACGAAGAGTGCTCACTTTATACCTATACGTGAGACATATACTTTGGAAAAGATGACTGAGGTATATACAAACGAGATAGTGGCACGTCATGGGGTACCGGTATCTATTGTATCGGACAGGGATACCCGGTTTACTTCACACTTCTGGCGAGATTTCCAGGAACAGATGGGAATAAAAGTCTTATGCCGACAAGAGATGGAAACCGATTGAATTTCAGGTGGGCGACATGGTTATGTTAAAGGTTTCCCCATGGAAGGGCGTTATCCGATTCAGGAAAAGAGGGAAACTAAGCCCGAGGTTTATCGGGCCATTTAAAATCATCGAACGGGTTGGCAAGGTAGCGTATCGCCTTGAGTTACCGGACGAATTGAGCGGAATTCATGGCATATTTCATGTGTCACAACTCCGAAAGTGCTTAGCGGAGGAAACGGCTTATATCCATTACGATGATATCGAGATGGACAATAGCCTTAATTATGCGGTAAGGCCAATTGAGATTCTGGATCAGAAGGTTAAAGATTTGCGGAATAAGAAAATTGATCAAGTTTAGATCAAATGGGAGCATAGAAAGGGTCCGG
The DNA here is from genome assembly GCF_002127325.2 of Helianthus annuus. Lineage (NCBI taxonomy): Eukaryota > Viridiplantae > Streptophyta > Magnoliopsida > Asterales > Asteraceae > Helianthus > Helianthus annuus. The sequence goes on along the minus strand of NC_035441.2, from coordinate 33,154,210 downwards.
ACACTACGTAGGAGTTCGAAGAAGAGATGCGGCGTCTCTACCCGACATTATTTTGTACGTATTTTCCGGTTTCGAGGACGAACCCCTTTTTAAGGGGGGTGGACTTGTAACACCCCGAAAATGTAAATCTTTTATTTTATATAAAACGTCGGTAAATAAATAAGTGAACTAAATATGATTAAAAATAACCTAGTTAGATAAAAGTCTTGTAGTGACTTATAAATGGGTTAAAAACACTAAAATTAAAAACTAAATGATTGTAGAGGGACCAAAAGTGTTTAAATTGAAATTAGCTTTAATAAAAACATAATTTAAACCTAAAACACACACTTATGTGTGTGTGCTGGGTTCGATTGAAACATAGGGGCGACCAGGAGAACCCTCACAAACCCTAGTTCATGCTAAATCCCACAAATTGAAGGTCAAAATTAGTTCTAAATCAAAATCCGAGTGCGAAATAGTGATCTCCTCTGAAAAGGGGTCATAAGGTATGTGAATTTTATAGGAAATCTCTAGTTGAGTTTCTGAATGAACTCAGAGAATTCGAAAATTGTTGTTGCATGAATGTTATATTGATGGAATAGGAACAGTATTTTGTCTAGGAGTGAACCCTAGACAATTATGTGTTGAAGTCATGTTTAGTTCTTGTGAATTCCAAGAACCCCAATGAAGGTGGTTAGTGGGTTTTGTGGGAACTTGATAAACACTAGGATGTTGGTTATTGTTCTAGTGTAATCTAATTTCTATGAAGTAAATTCTGGTTTATTGATGTTAAAATTTATATGAAATTGTCCGATTGATGTTAATTTTGGCTATATAACAAGTTATGAACTTGATAATGAATGGTGTAAAATTCTGCCCTTAAAGTGTTTGTAAAAATGCCTAAGAGAAGGCTAAATGATGAAATATGAACAAAAACGCATACTTGTACTAGTTGGTAAACTATGCGTTATATGTAAATCAAAGAGTTCTAAATGTGTCGTGATTGAACTCTATAGGAAAGGAAACCGGACCGTCGAGCAGACAAGCCGGTGGTGACGCACGTTTGAAGGGTGTGCTTTGAAGGTATGTTGTGACAACTCGTAATTTGAACCTACTTTCTGTAACGCTACGTGCTTACGTGAGCTACTTTAATTAAATGAATGCATGTTTACGTGATATGTGTTTCTATCGTATGTTACGAATTAAATGCTTGTATGTATGTTACTCGAACTAAAAACGCACGACATGGATCAATCACACAAGGCCATTTGGGCCGTAATCCTTGTAACCGGAACCAAGGGGCAACCCAAGTGGGGTTCAGCCCATTCCCTCTTTCCCTCTTGTGCGCATATAAGCAAACACCCTTAGGGTTGTTTTCTCTTTTGGTTACAACAACACAACACACACAAACTCTAGTGCTCTCCTCTCTCTAAGCCGGTGGCCATCACTTTCTTTTCCCTCGAAGACCTTTTCCCGAATCGGATCACCTTCTATCAATCGGTTAGTGCTTGATTATTCGTAAATGATGATGTGATTGTATATGATTATGTGTTAGAATTCATGAGTAGGGATGTTTACATGATAATCGGATATCTTGCAATATATTGTTCGGATTCTTGTTAAGATGATGATGAACCGAATGCTTGTTAAATCGGACGTGTTTATGTTAAACGTACGTTGCCATGATTCGGGTTACATGTCATTGATTTAGAGTCGTATAGTTGTTAACCAAATGATTCGGTTGCATATTATGTTGATATTGAATTACTGTTCTTGTTGATGATGATTTGAATATGTAAAACTGTTAAACATGGTGTTTGATCCGATTTGTGAAACTGTTAGTTGTTGATTGATTGTGTGCAAGTTTGGAAACCACGAAACTGATTGCATGAAACATGGAAATCTGTTACGAATTGATAGACTTAACACGGTTGCGAGTCGAGACCATGGTTGCGAGTCCAGTTGCGACTCGAGACCTCACACCGACGCAAAACAGCATGAGCCGAAACCACGGTTGCGAGTCATGTTGCGACTCGAGACCGGACCATGACAAGCCGAGACCGAGGTTGCGAGTCCCGTTGCGACTCGAGACCGCCCCCGTTGCGACTCGAAACCTCCTATTGCGACTCGAGATCTCTGGTCACGACTCGAGACCCTACATACGTACACTCTGCTGTTGGGCCTGCACACGGTTACGAGTCATCTGGTTGGGCCGCATATTTGGACTTTGTTTTGTGAAGCTACTGTTGAACTGTTATGCTTATACGTGAATACAATGGTCAATACTTGTACACAACTTGTTACGATACGTGTAGAACATACGTGCAATACCTGAATACAAACCTGACTTGTGTGATAAACGTGCTAGGACGTGGTTGATCACATTGTAGCTTAACTGAACTTTTCGTGCATCATACCGAACAACCCCAGGTGAGTTCAATGCATTTTCTCAAGCATGCGTCCCGGTGGTTTGGGACAACGGGTAAACATTCGGAAGGGAAACATTGGGTAAACAACTTAATTGGTTTTGGTTATTGCCTGGAGGGCAATGGGGGTAATTAGTTGATAGCGCTATTAGGTGGGAAACCTCACACCGGGCCGTAAGGACGGGCGTGAACTAATTATCTGGGTAGGGCTATGGTTGTTAGAGGCACACTCCTCGGATACATATGGGCACACTCCCTAGGGTATCTAACGAAGGCAACATAGCAATCGGTCGTTAAGGGGTACCCCCTCCCCGGATACACATGGGCACACTCCCTAGGGTATCTAACATGAGCAACATCGTAATGCAGCATCAAATCGCATTAACATATATCTGGTAACACACCACGTTAACAAAACCTTGAACTCACCAGCGTAGTCTGACGCACTTGTCTGCATGCTTGTAGGTCATTAACACTTGGAACATGGACTTGCTATCTGGGAGTGCTGGAGTGGTCATGGATCGAGGCTTTTGGATTAACTTACAGTCGATGCATTGGTTTTAAGTATTATTATGAAACAATTACTAAACGATTTATTATATGCTTCCGCTACACAACATTTTGAGAATTGATATTATGTTTAACAACTTCTATTGGTAATTAGAGGCATGTTTTGTTAAGTATTTACTATTGGTTCAATGTGATTGGTGGCTCGAATTCTGATGCGTAACACGCCTCGCGGGGTTTCCGCAGGTGGAATTTTGGGGGTGTTACATATGTAACTTGTTTCGTTACATTGAGTAAATTAATATTGAAATCGTTCATAATTGTGTTCTAGAGTAAGATATTGTATTAGTCGAAGTGATAATGATTATCACCACATTGAACGAACTAATTAAGCATAGAGAAACATTTGCTAGTCATTAGAAATGGAGAATTCCATAAATGAGCCAAACGGGTCGAATAATTATTTAACTTGTAGTAAAAGTATGTTTTAAATTGCACTTGGCGAGAACAAATGTCACACCCCCAAAAAATACCCCAAGCGGAAACCCCTGCGAGGCGTGTGACGTACCAGGATCTAGCCACCAATCACATTGAACTCATACAAGATTTTAAATGAAACTTTCATTCATTAACATAAAGTGTTACAAAACAGTAATTACAAATCATCGTATTCAGCGGTAGCATAAATCGTTAGTTAAGTGTTTCATAAACCAAATGAATGATAACCGTTAGACACGTCTCGCGACTCCATGTATCTCGACCCATGACCACTCCAGCATCCCAGACAACAAGTTCCACATCCACACATACCTATAACCTGCGAGCATGCACACACGTGTATCAGACAACGCTGGTGAGTTCATAGTTTTACGAACACGTTATTTACCAAGTGTTTTAATTCCGTTCATTGATTTCAATGTTGATAATACCTCGGATACAAGACGGCTCCTGATTTATTTTGCCCTTTCCCCAATGCTCCTATCAAAGCATTGGGCATGACTGAGTCATTAGTTCACACCCATCCTCTCAGGTACGGGATGGGGGTGCCAAACCTAGATAGCACTACCAACTAATACTCCGTTACCTCTCAGGTAGCAAACAAGATGGGACTTAAAGGTGATAGGACGAGTGTATTATCCAACATTCCAGATTTTACCCACAAGACGTATTCCTCTCAGGAATACCCATTTGATTTACCCAAAAACCTATCCCTGTCAGGGATACCCAATGACTGTCCCAACCACCGGGATGCATGCTCAAGAGGAATAAACTTACCATAGATTGCTCGGTATGATACATTACATTACCCTATCCAAGTTGGTCAACCATACCCTACCGTGGTTACCAAGACTAGTCAGTTTCGTAAATACATAACCCATTCACATATTCAACACATCTACGTAATACCATTGTCACATAGCAAGCATTTAGATTTCATACACGTTTATAACACCAGTTCATGTTTTTAACAATAGTTGTCAATAACATCAGGTTCATAAAGAAACACGTATTATTCCGGATTGCATTTATCGCAAAGATCACCGTACAACATGTAGCACATATCCTGTCCTCATACACGTCCACATCTCATGTGCACATCACATAACAACATTTACAGTTGTATTGTCTACCCACACAAGTCAAGTCAAGATTAACATTGTCATCATGCAACAGATAGAGTTTTATAAGCACAGGCATCTATCTTCAAGTACATCACAATCTATTTACTGTTCTGCCTATAATTCTTATGGCGAAAGACCTAGGCGACGAAGGACTATCCTTCGTTGGGTTGGGGTATGATGAAATACCCATTTTTCGTCGGGGTTGGAGGTAACGAAATATACTTCCTTCGTCGTGACTAACAGTGACGAAACACCACTAAGTTTCGTCGAGGTTACTTATGACGAAACACCATTAAGTTTCGTCGAGGTCAGTTACACATTTTAGAAAACAGTTTCAATCAAAGCAGATCAAATCATCTAATGCAGTCAATTGTCATTCATGTTCATATAACCCCTAATCATCAGTTCATCGATTAACTTAAACACAGGGTATGGCCAATCATCGGCTATACAAACGTAACAGTTTCTATTTCACACACATATAATTATAATCAAACAATGATCATTAAAACACACATGTCCTAATTCCCATTCCACGAGATTCATATAGCTCGTAATCTGTTCGTGACTATCATCAACACAATCCACTAAACAAACATTAAACCTCACTTTGTACATATCCATAACAATGAGTCAACCAATCACACACGAACAAGAATCACCAAAGGTTTGCTCTATTTATGATAACATTACTAACTCCTGATCTGATATAATTAAGTCTACAAGCGAAACCCTAATTCATGTTTTAATTCACACATCGATACACATAAGCACGCAACCAAAACACTAATGAACGTACATTAAATCAATGACGAACATACTAACCAAAGGATCGAAGAAGATGTGCTAGAACTCAAGATTGAGGTGCTTGCAAAAGAGGAAGGTTTCGGTCCACAGTGGTTGCCGTCGATTCACCAAAAAAGAGAAGGGAGAGGAGTGTTTTAGGGTTTTGAGGATTTCAGTTATGCTAATAGAAACTATACGCATACAATCTGGGCCGAAATAACCTAGGCCGAGGCCCCTTAATGGCGAAAGACCTCTTGACGAAGGACCATGTTTCATCAAGGGTGTTGGTGACGAAAGACTCTTTCGTCGAGTCCTATTTTTCGTCGACTAAGGTCTCGTGTGCCAAGTGTAAATCAAGTGTGTGGTATCCTGCTATGTCTAAACCTTACACAATAAACAACATTCACAGTTTCATGAAACAGTCAAACGTGAAAATACACCAATCATTCAAACATAACAATGCATTAACATTAACCATTCTAATAACATGCACGAGTTACAGCATCACCAACTGAATTGTGGAACGAGTAATGCGTAAAAGAAAAGCCTTGAAATCTCGAGTTGTCACATCATCCCCAACTTGAAAGAAATTTCGTCCCAAAATTTGACGAGTAATCCAAAACAACAAGGTGTTAACTCAGGATGACTGTGGATTTTCCGCGGGTACCACATCATCCCCAACTTGAAAGGGAATTTCGTCCCGAAATTCGCCATTGACAGCAAAAGTTGGAACAATTGAGGATATTAGATCTTTACGTTCCCACGTGAACTCCGGTCCACGTCTTGAGTTTCAACGAACTCTCACGATTGTCATACGACTATGCTTACGAACCTTAACTTCCCGCTCCATGATTTAGATGGGTTCTTCGACAAACTACAAGTTGTCGTCAATTTTTGGTTCTTGGAGTGGTACAACAAGTGTTTCATCGGACACACACTTCTTTAGTATGAAAAACATCAAGTAATTTGAGCTTTACGCCACTTGCCAATACGTTCCAGAATTTTGAATTGTCCAACATAACGTAAGTTAAGCTTGCCACCCTTCCCAAGGCGTACCGCACCCTCCCAGGGTGAGACTTCCAATATGACACATTCGCCTGCAGCGAGCTCCCATTGTTTCCTAAGTTACCAGGTTTTCCTGGCGATCACGTGTTGTCGCCACACGATTTTCAATCTAGATAATCTTCCCAAGAGTTTCAAGTGCAAGTCCTGGACCCGTGCTTAGGTTGACATCCACCCCAGTCCACAAGGAGGTTGGCATTATAATCCGTGCAATGCCTCAAACAGAGCTGTATGCATACTAATACGGTAACGGTTGCAGTAGAACTCACCCAAAGATAAGTGTCCTTCCAAATGTTTACTAAAGTCCACCACGCACATGCTCGCAGCATGTCTTCATGTGTTAGGATGGTCTGTTACTCTGTCCGGTTGTCCTTCAGTGATAAGTAATGCCCATGTCTAGACGTGAGCCAAGGGTGTTGTGTATTGCCTGACATAAATCAGGTGTAGATCAAAATCAAAGGTATCAGGAGTTGGCACCTCGTGCCTAAAAACTGCCTGTCCCAGAGGAATATTCACAAGCTGTGAAGACTCGTCAGTTTCCTTGATTGCAAGAAAGTGTACTGGTTACATGGGTCAATCAACGATCACTCTGGTGATATCGGTTCCGTTCTGAGATTTAGGTAGGCTAGTGACAAAATCCATGGTTGTCTGTTCCAACCTCCAAATAGGTGTTTCTGATTACTGACACAAACCAGAAGGTTTCTGATGCTCCACCTTGACTTTCGCACACAAGTCAAACGTCGTTCACATGCTTCGCTGTGAAGGCCTTCAAGCCTAGTTGCCAGTACAAGATCCTTAGATCCTAATATATTCCATCAAAATCCCGATGACTAGGATATAGAGGCCGGTGTGTTCTGCTCAACACAAGTTCCCTACAGTCGGTGTGTTCTGCTCAACACAAGTTCCCTACAGTTGCCATATAATGAGATCCACATTCGTTCCGTGGGGTAGCGTATATCGTCCGACTTGCCAAAGGTTGCTTCTCCATGCCCCGCATGGGTTCAACTTGAAAATCCTCCTCCTTCAGTTCTCCAGTTTGATCAGAGCGAGTCTGATCAGGTAAGTTAGAGTTGATAGTGGCTGCAAAGCTCGTGCACGTTCAGATTTCATAGTCGTAATCATTCAAAAGTTCCATACAGCGATGTCATCGCATGCTTTAGCTCTTTTCGAAACAACGATACACGGGAGGCCCTTGTGATCGGTCTAAATGATGCATTTGGTACCGTCCAAGTAATACCCCCAATTTAAATCGAAGGCCATGGTTTCCACCCCCAGGTTGTGAGTCATTCAATTCTTCTTGTTAATCCACCACATAAGCCACCACCTACTCGTGTTGCATTGGCGTGTGACTGGGACTCTGATTCATACCATCATGGTATACCACTAGATCATCAGTACCCTCGGGTAGAAGCGATGCTCAGCGCATTGCAGAGTTGGGTTTCAAAAGCTGAAAAGTCGTTCCCCTGTTTTGTTTCCCAAGAATTCACAGCTCCCCGCTGTGCCTAAGAGGTTAAAGTTGCGCAATCTTCGAAAATTCCACGATGAATCTGCGATAGTATCTAGCGAAACCAAGGGATTGTTGTATCCCCGAAGGGATCTTTAGTATCGATCAGTCTCTAACAAATGGATCTTAGCGAGATCAACGTGTATTCCCACTTCGTTGGTTACATGACCAAAAATGTACCTCTCGAATCCAGTAGTTACATTTAACAAGACTTCACGTGGAGTGGCTCCTCCCTCGTGAGCTCTACAATAAGATACAAATGCTGCCCCTGATGTCCCTTTCTCCTGGAAATGATTCAAAATGTCATCAAATAACACGGTCGATTCATGTGTTCCATAAAGCTGTTGGTGTGTTAATTAACCCAAAGGTCATGGAATAATTCTTCCTGTGTCTCCTGGCTACGGCCGCCTTGAGATCGTTATGCCGTTATAGAAACATCCTCCCCTTGGACTTCCATCTGATGATAGTTCGTTCATTAGTCATTCCTCGAATGGGAGCTTGACCCTCGCAACTGGTCGACAGGTTGTCAATACATGGTTGAGGCAAACGGTTCTTGACTATCACTTTGCTGAGTTCTTGATAATCAGTACACATATGAAAAGGCTCATCTTCATGGATATAACTGGGGCTCCCCAAAGCAAAAAAGCTAGGTCCGACAAAACTCCAGTTCGACAGTTCCCGCAGCTCTTGCAACCCTCCTGGTGCAAGACGGTAAGAGTACAAGCTGCCTCTGACGTGAAATCAAACTGAGATTCCACCTAACAGTTGTGGAAGTAAACCTGAAAGTTTCTCGGGCAGCACACCGAGAGGAATCACTAACAATTTATGGATCCTCGATCCTCTTCTCCTTAGCCTTAACATTAGTAACGGTTGCCAACATAGCAGGGAAATCTTTCCGTAGACACTTCCGAACTTTCATAGCTGAGATGGCCCCAACCCTTGCACCACTCTGACGCTCTAGAACAGATAACGGTTCCCCACTAGGGAGGGGATACGCAAAATCTTCTCCTCACAAGGTATATCTGCGCAACATCTGGATAACCAATCCACACTAACTACTGCATCGAAACTGTCAAGTATAGCAAAAGGAAGGTCTATGTCGAACACTTGTTCCACAAGGTCGAGTTTGCATCCCAACGAATATATGAGGTTTCAGTTGACTTGCCATCAGCCGACTCCTCAACAGGTTTGAGCCCCAAGGCAGATTTTGAGCCCCAAGGTACCCAATTGGCATGTCATCTGGAATAAAAAATGCTTTAAAATTGTTTATGTGACAACAAAATTTCTCTCATTAATATGTTGAAAATGGGTTATTATATATTCATGCTTAATGATAGTTGAATCATAAATTCCTCTCATTAATAGTTAAAATTTATATTAACAGATTTTTGATGAGCTTGGTGGAACGGATGTTGCAGCTTATGTTAGAAAAAACATACTAAAGTTCATTTTTGAGGATTTTCGGGCCTATGTTTGTTTAGACAAGGCGATTTAAATTCACTGAGAAGCTTCTAAAGGCTGGCGCTAATGTTGTTTTAATGACAAAGGGGATTGATGACATGGCACTCAAGGTATAATTTAAACACTCCTTCATGTCTTCTTTGTTGAGGTTGGTGCAATTGCAGTTTACACGCACACATGGAGGATTTTCACCATCTGGCAAAGGCAATTGCTGCAAATCTGGTTAGAATCTGAGCTTGATCTTTGTTATTTATTTATTTATATCCAAAATTTATCTCTAAAGGTGTGATATTGGCACCTGGTGTCAACATTCGCTGATATAGAATGAGAGGAAGCATACGATTCATCATTTCTTAGACATGTTGATGAAGTGGTTGAGGAGCGCATTTTAGATGTTATTGAACCTGCAATGAGCAAATTCAAAATACTACAGTGTAAATGCTAATAACTAAAAGGGAATGGGTCGAATATGTTGAAATTGGCTCAAGCCTATTTTTAATGCATAGAGCCTCATAATTTGTTTTATTCAAAGATTAAGATATTATAATAATACCATTTTCGTGATCATCCTCAACACATGATTTAATCTCCTAAGTTCTAAGAAGATTTGATGATTGTTTTGGTCGGCCAACCCAATGCAGCCTACCCCGTTTTACATGTACTAAAAATGATTCGTTCCGACCCGGATTAGCATGTGTACGGTTTTGGATTGCTTATAAAAACTGCTGATCTGATTATTTGTAAGCTGGGGTTCAAAGTAGTTTGTTCTGGTGTCCAAATTGCTTATGTCAAATGAAAGTAAGCAGACAAGATAAGCAGTTTCATAAGTCATTCCTAATCAATGTTAAATTACTGGTTACAAGGGTTGTACAGAACTAAATATTATGCCACTTAACTATTTTCAAGCACTTCTGTGAGTAGACATGATACAGTTGCTCTTAAATGTATCTTTGTACAATTATAAGGAGCACGTTTTTTAGTTTCCGATTATAACTACCACAACTACTACTTTTCTGAGTTGGGAAATTGGAGCTTTCTCCAAATGAGATAGAGTTTTAAATTATGAGGTCAATGAGAGCTGTTTTTCAACCTGAAGATAGTGAACTCTTTGAGCTTAATTAGTAGGGAAAATGTGATATTAGTCATAATTCGAGGCACAATTCAACATAAATTTCCTAACATAGTTGTTGAGTGCATCAAGTATGGGTTAGATATATAACCCATGACTTGATTCATATGGTTCCTGCTACTCATTACCTGTGTGGTGGGGTTCGGGCTGTGCTTCAATGGGAGTGGACTTTATGTTCAGGTGAGACTTTCTACTCCTATATCTTTTTTTGCGCATTTCGGGTCGACCCGAACAACTTTTATGTACATTTTCCGAAACTTATGATCAAATAGTCAATGCATTAGATAGTATTTTATACGTTACTAATTTATATTAAATAGGTTGCTTTTTATGGGGTCATGCCCTTTTATTTGGGGTTCTCTAAATTAAAAGCATAACATGGTTTACACATAATAGTTTTAGTAGAGTTTTTTAGTCTTGGATTTTTCAACTGAAATCCATCTAAGCTTAAATTTAAGGTTAACCAATATTTAACAAGATGTAGTTCAAAACTTTGATTTCAAATTCGGTAAGGTGTTGTAATTTGGTTTATTTTTTGCTCAAAACGAACTAATATAAAAAAAGTCTGGTGATTATTAATTAAGTTCGGGTCCTATATAACGTTTTCAAAAAAATGTCTTTCTTTTGTTCATTAAACACCCTTAACTTTTTTTCTTTTTTCAAAAATGCCCTTTTTAATAAAAAAATTCTTTTAGAAAACCCTTGATATCACCTTCACCTTATTTTATATGAGCATGCAATTTCTTTTGTAGTTATGTGGTGGTGACGCTTCTGAAGGTGTGTTTGTCGGGGGGTCTTTCTCTCCATGTCATCAACAGCAGTGGTAGTTATATATATCATAATTGAACATTCAAGCCATTTATTGAATTTATTTTAAAAATGTCTTGGTACACCATAGGTTTTGAAGTTTCTGATGGAAAAGAATAGTATTAGCACTCTCTATGGGCAAGTCATTGTTGGTACCCTTATTTTGCAAGTAAGTTTCTTCTTTATTTTATTCGGTGAAGTGGTAATAGAAAAGACCACCATTAAGGTGGCATTCTAGAGATTTTAGATCCATTTGTCAATGGGTTAATTCGGATTATGTTTTATTAATGGGTCAAACGTGTAACAAAACCTAAAAAGGGAACATGCCAATGGGTTGATTATTCAACGTGCACTTCTGATGCATGAAACCTCCTAAATGGTTTTACGCAACAAAATTCATTTCTTAATGAAATAATATATTCTTTGTAATCGCATTTTACACACTTAGCGGGTGTTTGGGTTAGCTTTTTGTAAGGAGCCTCATAACTTATTGTATTATGATCAAGCTGATTAGTGTTTTTTTTTTGTCCACATTACTATTTTAGTTCGGGTAAGTGCTATCAAGTTAAGGTAGCTTAATTATATACGGAAGCTGATTCATCAGAGGTAAGTGTTATCAAGTTATGGTAAGTGCTATTAAGTTAAGGTAGTTTAATTATATATAGGTATTACATTTTCTATTACTTGATAATTTATAGATTAACTATTATGTTGTTTTCCGGTTGATTTGAAGCAATGTTGTACAAAGTTGTGGTTTATAGTTGGTTTTTAATGTATTTTGTAGTTATTTAACCTGTTATTTTTCATTACAATAGCTTGAATAAAATACTGATCCTTTTTTTGTATCATCAAGCAATTTAGGAGGTTCCGACCTCTTGATTAGGATGAACGATGACGTTCAACTGACCAACATTTTACAACCAAATTTTATAGCTCTAAATGTTTGCCAGTCATCAATAAAAAGGTAAAACCATGAATTTTTGATAATTTGTCTTGCATTTATAAGAATCATTTCGGTTATGCTATTGAACGTTTTTGTGATTTTTATACCTATGTAATTTGTTTCCATTTTTAGTGTATTAGGGTTGAAGCTCCTGATGAGAGGAGTTCTAGGGTGGAGCTGATAAAGAAAGAGAAAGTCGAGAGGTTATAACATGTGTAATAAATTATATGCATTTTTCTTTATTTTGTGATATCGTTTAATGATTAACATGATGTATATACTTAGAGTGTGGAGTGAAGCAGAATATTACATGCTTAAGGAAGCCGTCGTCGTTAAAATGACAAGAAAAAGCTGTAAATCTTGCTTCTGAGGTAAATATTGTGAAGAAGAAAGAAATATGTCTACTAAGTTAGTACTAAGGCATGCTGACTTTCGTCTCCTATATAACGTTTTCAAAAAAATGTCTTACTTTTGATCACTGACTCATTCAACTTAATAGTCTTAAACTCATTCCACATTGAGGAAAAAATAATTATTTAACCCTTTTAATTTATGGGTCGAGATTGCCATATCTACAAAACGGCTTCATCTCATGTTTATTGACATGTGGTTTTTAAAAAAAGTTGAAAGTTTACCCATAATATTATTTTGATAGTGAATCTTTCCCAGTTCCCTTTTTGTTGGTGCATTTCAGTCATTCGTGTTTTTTTATCCTGTCATTGAAGTTATGATAATCTAAACATAAGTTTATTTGGAATTGTGCTTCCAAACTATTACCTCACTAAGGCTTATTGTGTTAACCTGTCTAGAACAAGAATAAACTGTTTTGGGTTAAGATTGTTTTTTCAGTTAGGAGTCCATGCGTTCTAATCTGGTAAAATATATACTTTTTAACAGGAAAGTCACAAAAAAAAAACTTGTAATGTTGAAATGTAGTGGAAATTGTTACCTCAATAAGGTTATGATTGTTTTATAACGGAGAAAAATGGATGAAGGTATCAATGCTTTATGTTACCTTTTCATTCTAAAGTTTTGTTTGGTGCTTTAATACTTGGTCCAGAGACGTAAAGCCTAACTTTGGAAAGGCCTAGAACAAATGATAATTTACATGGGCTTCAATGCCAGTAGATATTATATGTTTGTGTTAAGCCACCCGCGAAACTCGTGGGATCTTAGACGAGTTATTATTATAATAAATGATTTTAAAGAATGTCACACTACTAGAATCACTCTCCTATATTTATCTTTTACACTAATTTTATTTTAAATATTAACTTTTAAATCACACAATATAGGAAGGTAGATGTTAAATGTTTATATAATCCCTGTTATTATCGGTATCTATATCCTTTCACTATCTATATCTCTCTTTTATACCTAATAAATAATTAAGGGAAAATTGAATTTAGATAATCCAATCTTATTGTTTTTGGCCAATAATAATCTCATCTGAGATAGATATTCCGGCTTGTGGTCCAATTATTTTCATTTTAATTTTGTTTGTATAATGGTATGCCATTAAAAATACAAACAGATGCTTTAGAGCAACACGGTTAATCATTAAAAAGTATGAACACATAATGTAAACAATTAATAAACCCGTTCACCTATCCTTATATGTTGTTGAAGAGCAACACGTTTTGATTGGGTCAAGGGTTTGGAGGAACTAATGTTTGAGAATCCAGAGTTTCGATTGAAGTTTTGATATTTTGTATTTGAGGGTTTTGTTTTTTGTTAATCAAAACTTTATGTGATGGATGTTTCAAAAGTATCCATACACTACTTTTGAAACATCCATCACATAAAGATTTTCACCTGAACTTCCAAAGTTCAGAATTAAAGTTTAACCGCGGAAAATTGGTTATGACTTCTTGAAAACATATTATTTTCCCTGATACGGTGCTGCAACTGATGATTAAATTGCAAAACAATCAATGTGACCACATAATTAACTAGTTGAACCCGTCCGTAGGCCGGGTACCTTAACGGCATAATAACATGAATACCCATAGAACATAATAAAGAAAACGATAAAACGTATTTATAATGCCACTAAATAAATAACGAAACATTATAATGAACAAAACAAAAGAGCATACTTAATAGAACTAAATATTTGGTGAAGCAAGAGTCTCGGTGTATATTGCTCCTTATAACCCATGAAACCAAAGTACAGGATAGTAACAATCATCCCGTCCGTAGGCTTTTTTATACTAGTATATTTACACATTTGTAAATGGCCAATAATACACTAAGTTGATACTTCTTTCAATATAATGTGTGTCGATATTATCTATTAATTAATTAAATAACTATAAATTTGTAACAAAGAAAGGCATTTGCGAGTTGTATGTATATAACTATAAATTTGTAACATAGTTAGGCATTTGCGAGTTGTACGTTGGGCTAATGTGGTGTTTCTCGCAAGGTTGCTTGTACATTTTGTTTTAGGGTTTAGACATTCTTCTGCTTTTGACAAGTCCCTTCCTTTTTTCTTACTCATTATCCACCAATGTTTTTAAAACCGGACCGGTAATCGACCTGGTCGCTCTACCGGTTCACCGGTTCGACCGGTCGAACCGTTTCAAGAACCGGGTTAATCTATATAATTATTATTAAATTAATAAATACAAAAGGTATAAAATTGTAAATATGGTTATAATTCATTTATGAAAAATAAGTTAAACATACTGGATGTTTATTAAACTATATGATATTAAATCTATACTATATAATAAAAGAAACCAACTTTGGGACACATGTTATTCATTGGAGCCATCTATTTTTTAGTTTTCTCATCTTTATCTTCTACTTAATTATAGATAATTAATATTAATTAAAAGGTAATTATAAAATTAAATTTAAACAATTCGTATAGGAGATAATATAATCTTTTGAAATATTTATTAGATTAAAAATTATTTATCTTGACATTAACAAAAGATGTACACTAAATATAAATTAAAATAATGTAAAGAGTTAAATGTCATTTTAGTCCCTGTGGTTTGGCCATTTTGTCATTTAGTCCAAAAGTTTTATAATAAACAGGGTTTATAAAGATATAATAAGATATAACTTTTTATTGATTGGTATATAAAATTACATGTGTTCAACCCATACAATACATGAGGTTCTTAAAAATGTAACTTTTTTCATTATTAATATATAAAATAAAATTTACTCAAACCGTACAATACACAGAGTTCTTAAAGATATAACTTTTTATTTTTTAATATATAAAATTACATTTATTCAACCCATGTAATAAATGAGATTTTTAAAGATATATTTTTTTATTATTTGGTATGTAAAATTACATTTATTCAACCTGTGTAATAAACGAGGTTTCAAAAATATATTTTTTTATTACTTGATATATAAAATTACATTTATTTAACCCGTGTATTACACGGGGTTCTAACTTAGTCTTAAATAATATACTAATTATGAAACAAAGATATTTAATAAAGAAATTTGCATTGAACTCGCAAAAACAAATTGCCTGCAATGAAACCTTACAACCCATTAAATAAAAACTACTTTTACTTAAGCTACACATCTACCCAAGCAACATAGGGTCTTCAACATTTAAGTCAAATAAATAAATCTGAAATCTTACAACCCATTAAATAAAAACTACTTTTACTGAGGCTACACGTCTTCTTCTATACGCTTCTTTTTCCACCAAACAAAATAAACACACAAATCTTCTTCTTGGCTACAACCTACAACCAAATCGTCACTCTAATTGCCTCTGGACGGAGCCATTCCTGAAAGCTCTCACCACTTACGTCTCCATCGACGCCACTCTCTCCTTCAGCTTCCGGCGATCTCAAATCTCTTACAGGTATAATCGCATCTTTTATTCAGTTTGTTATGGTTTAGAGTTGTGATTTACTCTGCAAATAGTTGAATCGTATTGTGGTTTCCTGAAAACACCGTTACATTATGTGCAATAAACCGGTATCATGGAGATGCAGACGGTTCAGGGGGTTCTACCCAAGTTAGGGTTCTGGCGAGTTTTCCGGTAAGTTGTATTTCACCTGCATGTTCTATTCTTGGGTACATTGGGGTTCTTATGATGAAGTGATTAAGAAGAAACCCTTTTTGGTTTGTGATGATAATCTCTTGGTTCTTTTTGGCCAATGATATAACCAATTGTCCTGGCTATGATGATGCATTTGTATATGTCTGAGCCTATGCATACCCTTTTGTTTTGATGAATTTGGATGATTGAAGGGTCCAAAGAGCACCCTTTTACCCCTGGGTTTGCTAAATTGTAACTGAGGTGTGTGATGAACTGAATTCGTATAATAGAATGGAGCAATTTTGGATCTTAATGTAGTTTGATTTCTGGTAATTAGCAATGAGTTGATAAAGGTTGCTATAAAGCTTCGTTTGGATGTCAGTTTGGTACTTTTAATGATATCAACGGATGAGTCTAATGGGCGTAACGTTGAGTTTCAGTGACATATATAACTAAACTCGCTTTCACCCAGTAGCCTCTTATTTAGCCATGACGTATATGTAATATCGCATAGCTTGGCTTGGCATTCAAGTTGGTTTGGTCTCTGACAGAGCTCCCCTTGGTGTAAGCCAGTTTCAATGGTCAATATTTTGATGGGCTAGCTTATGATGTAAAAAAGGTCCATCTATGGCCCCTCTCAAACACTGTCAATTATTAAAGATGAAAAAACAAACATACTTCCATAGCTAGGGGTGTATGTTTCAAATGCCCTCAAATCTGTTGACCTTTATTTGGCGAAATATAATCTCCAGATGGGTGTTAAGGTAACTTGCCTCTTAAATCATCTTTAGAAATCATCTCTGAGATCTCAATAAATTTTGTCTAATATTATTTCTATATGTGCAGGTGGAGGGGTGGATGTTTGAAATTCGAGTAAACATGATGAAGTTTATTATTTAATTTTCTGTCTTTCTACTATGTGCAATGCACTTATTATTTGAAAAACTTGAAGAGGGTTCTAGATAACTGAAATTCGAATAAACATGATGAACACGGAGGATAACTCGAATTTTCTGGTGCGTGTGTTTGTTTAATGATTTTGTTTGAAATCTGAATTATAAATACATGTACAGGATTGGTTGTTTCATCTAATCTAACCTCTGTGCCTTACATGACTTAGTAACTAACTGTTTATTCTTTTTTATTCATGTAGACCCATGAGGTTATATTATACAAACAACATTTTCATTTCTTTTATGACTAACTATAAACAAATACACCGACTCCATTTTTTCCGTTATGCACCTTTATAGTTTTGAGAAATCTAATGGAATTGTGCAGATATTCTTTTAGATCTTTTTTATTTTTTATTTTCTTTATTTTTTAGAATTCTTTTAGATTTTCTATTTTTTAGAATTTTTTTTATTTTTTAGAATTTTTTCAGATTTATTTTATTTTTTAGAATTTTTTAGATATTTTTGAATTTTTACATTTTTTGTGATTTTTTTAATTTTTAGAGGTTTTTTATTATATTTTTTATATGGGTTGATCGGATAGTGATCCATCCATTAAAATTATTTGGATATAGATCGGATCACGATCCATTATGTTGGATCATGGATCAGATCATGTTCCATTTAAGTTGGATCATTAATGGATTGGATCATGATCCAATCCATATCCATCCATTAACAAACCTAGTTGTAGGATGGTTTTCACGACCAAACGAGTCGTTCAGAAGAGTTTTTCCTCAATACGAGTGGTGGAAACAAACGTATCAAGTTGATTCAGCTTGCAATTCACTTTAAACTGTCTTTTGATTGATACAACAATGTTTTACAGCAAGTAGACACTTCGGCAGCAGTTCAGCACTGAAACCGGAAAGTTACAAATGACAAGGCACATCAAGTATTTATAGGGCTGGCTATTTCGTACGAAATAGCTCACATGAAATCAACTTCACACGAAATAGTCATTTCGTGCGAAATGCCCACAAACACACATTTTGACATTTTTCTCGTACTACGTGCCCTGATCTATCTAATACAATACAAGACTCGATACAAGACGAAGTCGACAGACATATGCACCAACAGAGTCCCCCTTGGTTGTTGACGAAGTCTTTAGTGTCGAGTCTTCAATCTTCAGTCTTTATCAGTCTTCCTGTTCTCTCCCGAAGTATCTGACAATGTATAGCATCCTCAACCTTCTCTTTATCATCTAATCTCTCTTCACTTTATCAATTAAACTCCCTCTTGGATGTTGATCTTCATAGGTTCAGAATCGCAACCTGGCTCTCAAACCTCCTAATTCTCTTAATCAGATCTCTTGATTTCTTAAGTTCATCAGCATCAGCAGATTGCGTGAATACAGCTCCAGGATCAGAATCTGGCTCTTTTCATCTAAAGACTCCCCCAACCAATAAGCTAGGATCAGGATCATGACCTGGCACACACTCTGCTTAGGAATCCAAACCTAGCTCTTTCTCATACCTGCACAATCTCTACCTCACAATAAATTTCACAAATTTAAAATTTGACAAATTTATACACCACTTGCAGGTATCAATCAATCAATAAATGATTTTACAATGTTAATATCTGATAAACCACTTGTAGAAATAACATTTTTCTTTTCAAACAATTTTTCAACATTCACAAACTCTCCCAGACCTTTTGTTCATCATGATTAGCACTTGGAATTTTGAAAATCAGCTTTTCAACATCAGTTGTCAAAAAATAAGATGAAATAAAATCTTTTTGACTTTTTCAAAACTTTAAGCTAAAACACATTCTTTTTGGATTTTTGTTTTTAATAAAAAGCAGTAAAGAAATATATACAGACAATATTTTTGAGAATTTGTGTAAGAGGATCATATCAGTTTATGATTCAAATCACTAACACCATTAAGCTTTAAACATTTTAAGATCTAAACAATTCACTTAGATTGTCAGTATACTGATCCATTTAATTTTCATACAAATTTCAACTGTTCTGAGATACGAGATTAGTGTTTTAAGCACTTAAACTTATTTGCGTGTCCCACCTCAGAATATACTCCCGTATCCGGACTTCTATATTCAGTCTTACAGGTGAATGTACACTAATGATATCTGTAAATGGGTAAATGCGAGACCATGAGAGCTCAGGTTAGAACTTCCGTTCAGACAAAGAGATGATGGCTCGTCTTTAGGTGTGTCCCGTTTGGGGATCTTTTCTTCAATAGCACATGATTAGCATTTTTCAATGTTTCATCATTTATTGTACTGAGGGTTGGCTTTAAGATTAAAGCTTTTACAAAGTATTATACGAGGACTAGGCTATTGCTTCCGCAAAATCAGAAGTCCAGGTATAATATCCCAGATATCACCACGCACAAAGACCTAGTATGTCAGAATTAGAAAGCCCTTCAAACAAGATTTTAGGGGTTACCTATATATCCGAGAGATGTTCCCCACGAAATAAGTAAGTTTAATTTTTAAGTTTATGTCTCGAAAACAATCTACTGAATGTATAAAAACCTACTGGCACATCCTCAGTGAGATTGTTTATCACATTTTGACTTTCCAATTCTTTAGCATGCTGTGATAGTCCACTAATGTACTATCATTTCCTCTTTTCACAACAAAACTCTTTTTCATTTTACGATGTTTTTGGCCTTTTTCAAATTTTCTAATGTTTTTGGATTTTATGAAATTTCTTACTCCCCCTAAAATTCAAAACCATTTAAAAAATTTGAAAACAAACTGTACAAGTAAAGTGACAACTGTTGTGAATTGCTTCAATTCACCATCCTCTTGGCATAAACAATCCGAACTCCCCCTTTCAACAAACTATTTTCCCATTATGATTTCAAAACACTTAAGTTTGTTTTAATCAAAATGGTTTTTCCGGAAAATTAGTTTTGTTGATTTTACAAACCACTTGTAGGTTAGGGGATAAACTCATCATTTTGTTTTTCTCAACCACTTGTATGAAAGCTAAAATAAGTTCAATTTAATGACCTTGATTAACCACTTGTAGGAACACAAACCAAACATACCACTTGTAAAGATAAGATATGACAGTTTCAAGAAAATACCACTTGTAGGATGAAATATCACAGTTACCAACCTGTGAATTTCTCAAGAAAGATGCCGATTCCTACCCCCCAATTACCAACCTGGGAGTTCCGGCAAGTCAGGTTTTTCAGTTAAAGAGATTCTCCCAAGCTTGACAGTCCTTGGGAGATTTCGAGTTATCAACACTCGGTTTCTTTCCTTTCATTTTCTTCTCATAAAATTCCTTTACCCATTTGACCTTCCCATCAATCATTTTTCCAAAAATATTTTTCACTTTGGGGTTAAAAGCTTTTTCAACATCAAATTCTTTCTTTTCAGAGAAGAATTGATTTGAAATCTCAACTTTGTCAACTTTTTGTTTAAAATTTTCAGCCCTCAATGGTGGAAAATTTGCATCATCAACTGGAGGAACTGATTTTCCACCTTTTGATTCAACTTGTGGCTCCTCTGACTTTATGGAATCAGATTCATCGCCAGAAGATAGCTCCTCTGATTTTGATGAATCAGAATCATTGCTAAGACTATCATCAGATTTCTTAACAACCCACTTTTGGTTGTCAAGATTTTCTTTTCTCTTGTAAAACCTTTTTGAACATTCACCAACCTCAAATTTTCAGTTTTTGAAAACTATAAAAGATTTGGTTGGTGGTTCATTTTCAACCAACTTTTCTTTCATTTTAAGAGACACTCCCTGTTTTGTTTGAATTGCCTTTGGACAATTCCTGGTAATATGACCAATTGTTTTGCATTGAAAACAAGTTCTCATCTCTTTCTTCTGAACAACTTCATTTTTCATTTCTTCTTGCTTCTTAGCAAGGAATTCTTTGTTTGTCTGCTTCCAGAATACACTTTTCTCCTCTTCCTTTGAGCTTGCTCCTGAAACAAATACTGTTTTTGGTTTATAAGTTTTCTCATTTTTATGATTTTCTGGTGGTATAAAACCAAGACCTTTCTTTTTGAAATTACCGTTATGGTTTGGTTTCTTTCGATAACCATAACCAAAATTGTAACCCTTTTTCTTGTTTTCTCTTTTTTCTACTCTTGAAGTGGATTTTTTAGGTTTTTTCAGAAAGATTTACATCTTTTATTTCAGAAATATTAATTTCTATTAGTTTGAAAACCTTTTTGATCATTTCAGTTTTGACACCTCTTATTAGAAATTCTTCATCAGAATATAATTTGTAAGAATCATTCAAAGTATATGCAACTTTGAATGTTTCATCATTCAAATTAGATTTTGATAACAAGAATTCTTTATTATAAACCCTTTTGTCCTATTTAACTGCTTGACTTGGAGTGCCGAACTCAGACTTTGACCCTAACTTTGACTCCTCGGTTTCATCTTTATCTAACACATGATCCACCACTTTCTTCATCAATTGAGATTGTTGATCAGTGTCAGACGATGTATAAGTGACATCAATGTTTTTTGGCAAATTATCTGATGGATCAGATTCCCACACTAAGTTGATTGCCGTTTCGACTCTTTCTAAATTTGGATTTCTTGGAGAATATCCATTTTCAAGTGGGGGTGGACACTTGTTGTAACTGAAACCTTGTTTCTTACTAGAATCTTTCACATCAGTTTCTTCTTTTGTTTCAGAAGTCTTTTCTTCAGATGTAACTTCTTCAAACGCATTCATGCATTCAACGGTTGGATAAATCCTGTCAATAACACAAGAAGTACATGAGTAACTTTTTAACAACCTATTTACTCTTTCTGTTTCAATCCTCTGAGTTTCCAGTTTCTGTTCCAGAACAGCACATTTTTCAATATAATTATTGACAACTTTCTGCTTTGTCATGAAAGCTCCTTGAAGTGTCTTCATGGCTGTTGCTTGTTCACTTCTTGATTGGTTGTACTGATTCATTGCTTTGTTAAGAACAACATAAGATTCTTTCAATCTGTTCATGTTATGAATCAAAGTATTGTTTTGCTTTTTCGCTGCTTCACAGTTTTCACATTTCACAGAAATCTTTTGTGCATCAACTTCTGCTTCAACTGTGAAAGCTGGAACTTCTTTTACCTTTTTCTTTATCACACGAACTTCTTCGTCATCACTGCTAACTTGTTTTTTAACTTTCTTCTTTTTCTTTCGAACTTTTCCATCATCACTGTCACTCTCCTCCATCATTCTTAAATGCTCTTTCATTCTGTTTGCATAATAATCATCATCATTATCACTGTCTTCAACAACTCGAGCAACAAAAGCTTTGGCTTTTAAAATCTTTTTATCCGGACAATAATTATCCCAACTAAAATTTTCCCAGCTAAAACCTTCTGGTAATTTTTCATCATCTTGATCTATTATACCATAAAGAGCTCTCTTTGATGACTCCTCGATCGCTTTCTTAGCATGTGCAGTTTGTGGTTCTTGTTATTGATGTGATTGTTGAGCAACTTGATGATAAATCGCTTTCCGATAATAATCATTATTGTTGAACGGATTTTGAGCTCCACTTGCTTCGCAGTTCGTGCACTCTCTCTTGAAGTGTCCTTTTTCCCTGCAACGAAAACAAGTAACTTTAGATTTATCAAATCCTAAAGTAGAAACATTTGCATCACGGAAATCATCTCTTCCCGTAATTTGTTTAAACTTTTCTGCTCTTCTTAACACACTCGCCAAACACCACTTTATATCCATCAATTCCATCTCCTCGGCATCAATCTGATCATAATCCTCTTTTGTTAACATTGGATTCCCGATCCTTCCTGCAACTAAGCTCCCATATGACTCTAATACAGTCACCAGCAAAGACATATGACTTTTTGCAACTTCTTCTGAGTAATTCTGATCATTTTCAAGGTTTAATGCAATATTGCATTGAAGAACTTTGCCATTCTTTGTTGTTGACAAGTTTGGATCAAATGATGGATATGAAGAAAATCCCGTTTTGCTGTTTGATCCTTTAGATGACCCTCCAGACGAACTCTTAGCATTGAATGCAGTCTCAACCTTTGGTGACATGTTAGTCTTATCATTGATACCTCCTTTGTAATAAAGGCTAATATCTTGTTCACCATCAAAATCCTTCATTCTTGAAATCTTCCTTTGTTCCATCTCTTGAGCTTCAAGTTTTTCAATGAACTTACTCAGTGTTAGATTGCCAAAATCTTTCTTATTTCTTAACATCATAAGATACGTGCCCCAAGTTTCATGTGGCAGCGCATCAGCCAGCTTCTCAATCAATTCTTCATTATCCTTTGTGATGCTTACCCTTTTCATGTTGACTAACAAATTGCAGTATCTTTCAATGATCTGCTTGGTGCTCTCAGTTCTCAAACCATGAAATAGATCAAACTCCTTTTTTAAAAGTGACTGTTTGTTCTTGATCATTTCTTTACTTCCAACAAACTTCGATTTTAATGCTTTCCAAATAGAATATGCAGTTCCATTGTGTTGCAATAAAACCAAGATATCTTCCTTAACAGCTTGATGCAATAAACTAGTCATCATCTTTTCATCTTTGTATTTCTTTTTCTCTTCAGCACTAAGATCTTTAATTGCAATAACCTCCTCATCGTCATTCACTGGTCTAACATATTTTGTTTCAACACATTCCCAAGCATCCAAATAGTTTGCTTGAACCCAATTCTCGAATCGTTCTTCCCATCCTTTATACTCCTCGATATTCATGAGCTTTGGCGGTTTTTGCATGGTGCCCGTTTCATTTCTAACATTGTGTTCTGTGCAATGGTAATCGGAGTAGCAAACGCATTATAAAATTCCCCTTCCATGATTTTGTTTCAAAATTTCACAAAAACAATCATTCAAACGAAATAGATCCTCAAACGAAATGACCCTTGGTGCGAAATACCCATGTCAAACGAAATAACCCTATTTGATGTGAAATGACAGATTTCGTACGAAATACCACACTTTCAAACCAAATAGATGATTTCGTGCGAAATGGTCAAACGAAATGCCAAATTGGTGCGAAATAGGCTGATTTTGTACGAAATAAGATAATCTGATGTGATTTCGTGCGAAATGAACGTGAATATGCTATTTCATGCGAAATGAAAAACTCATTTCGTGTGAAATGCTGCTGATGTCATCATCTCGGTCATGTTTTTGTCAAGTTGATCAGGTTTTAGTCCGATTTTAAGTCTGAAACTTTCAAGGCTTTGTTAAAACACAGTTTCGCATATAAAGTGAAAAATTCAAGCCATTTTAATCGTGAAAACTTGTTAATTTTGAAAAAGAAGGTGTAGAAATAAGAATATGCAGCTGAATTGGTATGAACTCTTCCTCCTGAACTCTGATACCACTTGTAGGATCGTTTTCACGACCAAACGAGTCGTTCAAAAGAGTTGTCCTCAATACAAGAGGCGGAAACAAACGTATCAAGTTGATTCAGCTTGCAATTCACTTTAAACTGTCTTTTGATTGATATAACAATGTTTTACAGCAAGTAGACACTTCGGCAGCAGTTCGACACTGAAACCAGAAAGTTACAAATGACAAGGCACATCAAGTATTTATAGGGCTGGCTATTTCATACGAAATAGCTCACACGAAATTAACTTCACACGAAATAGTCATTTCGTGCGAAATGACTTTCATGTCATTTCGTGCGAAATGCCCACAAACACACATTTTGACATTTTTCTCGTACTACGTGCCCTGATCTATCTAATACAATACAAGACTCGATACAAGACGAAGTCGACAGACATATGCACCAACACTAGTAAGTAATCAAACTGCTCTGATCACCTTCAATGGCAGTTGCCTTCATGAAAAGGTCAGCTTCGGTTTCTGGAAATATTCCTGCAAGAATGGCGTTACAGTGGTATTCATCCTCTTGCAGCTGTTTCTAGATCTGATTTTTTAATACAGGCAGTGGGGATAAGCCAGTAAACGCAACGCTTGGTCAATGCATGTAAGTAAGATATCTTTTACTTGAGGTAATGATTCATGATATAATAATAATGAAAGTTGTTTTGTGCTAGTTAGGATAATAGTCTGTCATGTACTATGAATGCTTTCTTTGATATCATCTTTATATTACCTCAACAAGGACTTGCCCTGGATGTAAGTGTTTTATCTCATACCTTAACAAAATTAGAAAATCTGTATAAATAGGTTGAACTAATAATCTGGGCATAATACTTTTAGGTGGGGATTTCAGTATTCAAGATGGTATTACAGATGACACGACCAAAAACAGTGTTGTTGGGGAACATACCTAGTATTGGCACATTTAGTCCCAAGTTTCTTGATTCCAACCATTCAAACTCCAATTTTTTTGCTTGATTCTAACCATTCAAGTTATAATTTGTTTTACCATCTCAAATTATCTTAATGAAAGGTAACTTAATTTATCATATGATTTAGTTCATCTAGAATTTAAACTTTAAGATTCTGGCTGTTGTAGAGAAGGATTTGTTGCTGGAGTATAATGCGTCGTGTTTGAAGACATTCGAGGCGAATAAATTCGCTAAGGTGTGACTTATATAAATTATAATTGATAATTGATTAATTAAGTATTAGTTGTAGTTATGGGGATTTATATGAATTGGAGTGATTACTGTATTATTGTATAGGTGAAAGGTGTAAGGGAGATGATGAATCAGATGATCGAAGCTTAGAATGCGTTTTTGGATGTGCCGACGGTGGTGTCATCGCCACAGGAATCACACTGTTCTAAAGGTATGAAGGTTTCTCATAAGTGTGATTCTAAAGTAGAACTTATTGCTGTAGAGAATTGAATGCATGATTTTATGCTCAGATTTGATACATGAGATTCATATTGTTATTGATTTAAAGTTGAAATGCATATATGTCAATGACTTCATCCTATTTCCAATTTAAAAGACATGTTTTCTTTTTATTGCTTTTCAAGCTTCTGAAACTGAAATAGAAAAAATACATTTTATAATGTAATTACATATATATATATATAGGTAGAGGATCCTGTAAAAAAATGCCTAAAGTGTGAGAAGGGTAAGAAAGAATCTCAGCCATTAGATCTTTTGATCTAATGGTTGAGATCAATAGGGACCAAATTGTAAAATATTTTCATTAATTAATTTGGACTGATTTGAAATATCTAGGGGTAATATAGTCTTTTAAACCTACTAGAAATTAGGTAATGCACATGTAACTTCCCCCCGTCTTTTTTAAACGTCAATAACTTTTTATACGTAACTTTTTTTAAAAAAAAAATACACCATAATAACGAGCGTTTTTTTATCTTTAATATGAGTATCATATTGCTATACTTATATAGAGAAAAAAATATGTTTCGATCAGATGTTTAGTCAATGAATGGTGTTATATACTTGCTGAATGGTGTTATATACTTGCTGAATGGTTTATATACTTACTGAATGGTGTTATATACTTGCTGAATTGTGTTATATACTTGCTGGATGGTGTTATATACTTACTGAATGGTGTTATATACTTGCTGAATGTTGAATGGTGTTATATACTTGCTGAATGGTGTTATATATTTCCTATAATTAAGGTGGCGGTTATGAGAAGTTTTTAATTAATTGAATTAATGATAAAATTACTTGTTTACCCTTTTCAATTAATTTAGATCTAATGGCTGAGATTCTTTCTTACCTTTCCCACACTTTTGGTCTTTTTTACAATAACCTTACCCTATATATATATATATATATATATATATATATATATATATATATATATACTACTTTATAAAGCATATAGGAAGGATAGAATGGTCATTTGCCACTTTACAAGTCTTTGAAGCCCATTGTACAAACCTGTTAAGCACAAAGTGTTGAAAACTTGTTTTCAACACCTGATACCTACGCGGATCTTACCCGGATTAACTTGACCTGTTTTTAGTTTGATGGATCCAGTATAATCTTTCATTCACTCTATCTAAACCACAATTCGTTTCATCCGCCGCTCCACCTTTCTCTACAAACCCTAGATCCTCCACCGCTCCTCCACCTTTCATCCATGGAACCGGTCGTCGCCATCACCGTCTTCTCCCCTTCTCCACTCCAACAGTCGCTTCATGATCTAGGGTTTCACTGAGAAACCAGTCGTTTCATGATCTAGGGTTTTTCTGTAGATCCGATGCTATCTCAACAGATCCGGCACCAGATCCGACACCAGATCGATTTCTATGGCTTCTTTCCCGGTGGCTTCAAGATCCGACACTATCTCAGTAGATCCGACACCAAATCTACTGGTTTGACTGTAGGGTAGGGTACCTTTCTTTTTACCATATCTTCTTATTATTATTATTTTTTTTTGTTATTTGAATCTAATCTGGGTAATGTTTCAGATCTTCCGTTTGGTTGTGGGTTCGTCAACGATGGTGGTTGTGGGTGGAAGATCTGGCCAGATCTATGGCTCTGTTCTTTGTAGGTATATTTTTTTGTATTGATTAGTGTTTTTGTTTTCTTGAAATAGAAATTTCTACGATCTGTGTTGGTTTTCTGTTTTTTTAATGTTTTGTGAATGGATATACGGAGAAAGTATATATTTTTGTCTTGATTAGGCGTTTTTGTTTTCTTGAAATAGAAATTTCTTGGAGGATCTTAAGCTCAGGTGCAACGGGAAATGTGAATAAGGGTTCCAAATTTTCCAGATCTTCCATAGTATCAGATTGGGCTACTGTAGGTTGAGACCACCGGTATAAAACAGTTTCAGACCCGGCCGAAGAAAAAAGAACCGAACCGGAATCGGATCCACCTCGACAATGTGTTATTATCAGCTTGGTTTTATCTCTCTGAAAATAATCTATTATAGTATCAGAGTGGGCTACTGTAGTTTGAGACCACCGGTTAGGCCAGTCTTGCTGAATCAACCAACCTAGACGGTATGGTTTGCTGTTTATAAACATTATATTTGTGGAAGTATGAAGCAACAAATCTTGGCAAAATTATCTTTTTGTATCATAAATTTGATGTTGATGATTGATGTGTGCGAAACAGACTATGAAAATTAACTATATTAGACTCTCTAAACTAGACACGACAAAGCTTTAAATTTATAAAAACAGACTCTCTAAAACCTAAACCACACAACTGGCAAGTGTACCGATCAATGTAGTATAACCTAGGAAGTCCGGATATCGAACCACAGGACTCTATGTATCACGTAAACTAGACTCTAATAGACACTGACACACATGACTTTACTTGTTTTAATTGTTTTGGGGGGGGGGGGGGGTTACGGAAAATCTAGGAAATCTATATTAAACTACTAAATTAAACTAGAATTAACTAATATGAAATAAGACTGAGGACTTTCCTTATGTGAGAACGAGACCACCTACTAAACCTATTAAGAACCATCGAGGCCCCTCGACCCTTCTCAAGGAGAAACCTGTGGAACTACCTAGGCCGCTAATCCTACCGGTTATTAGACGCCTTTCCAGTTGTCTAATTATTGTGTAAGTACCCTAATGTTGACCTATTCTTTTCCAATCCTAGGTCTAGGGTAGTTTGAAGTAATTAATTTGACTTGATAGACTAATAATACCGACAGGTAAACCAAGACATGACCTTTTCCAAGGACTATCTAAAGCAATTCGCCGGGTAAGACCTACCAATAGCCCCTCACTTTCCAGGTATTAGGACTAGTAGAACACTAAGACTTAGCAAATTATTACCAATTACTTCTAGGGTTTATTGGCCAATTCTCCCTAAAGAGTTAAGGTTTTCTTATGTGATATAGACACTCACCGAAATCCTAAACCCTAATATGACTCTATGTTGTGATATAGACCGTCACTAAGAATCATATGAAGCAAGTAATAACAATAAACCAATTCAAAGTACGCATACACATCAAACCATTAAATCAAACCTCTTACTAAACACAATCACCCATAACAATCATGCAATTAACAAAACTGGTAAAAAATTTAAATTAACCCATTCATCAAGTCTAGGCGGTTAATAAATCTAGCCGAGCATGTTCATAAACGAAAACAATTCAAATATGTTCAACAAAGAATTCATTGTAACAAGTTTCGTAAGAAAAGTCAAGAACAAAGAACTAGAAAACCCGATTAGATCTTCAAGTCTTCTTCCCCGAACTCGTACCGATGATTCCTAGGCTTCAAAATCTCCGAAAAAACTCCAAGAATGCTCAACTATTGCCCAAGAAGTCCCCAAAGTCTAAATTAGGGTTTTTCCCACGTTTAGGATGTTTATATGACTTTCCATAACAAAATTCGCCAACTACAGGCTTCTGGCTGGGTGCCACAAGATCAGGGACTGGGTGGTGGGGTGCCACCTTGTTTTTCAGCTCATCATGTATTAACTTCAGACTCTCGCCAGGTGCCAGAAACTTGCTTAGTGGGTGATGGGGTGCCAGAAAGTGATTTTTCAGCTTTTAAACTCTATT
Source organism: Helianthus annuus (assembly GCF_002127325.2). NCBI lineage: Eukaryota > Viridiplantae > Streptophyta > Magnoliopsida > Asterales > Asteraceae > Helianthus > Helianthus annuus. The sequence continues at coordinate 33,124,606 of NC_035441.2, read as the reverse complement.
TCAACTCCTCGACCTTCCCAACATGCTTCAAGACTTGACACTTCAATATTTTAACTTGTTTTACTCGGTTTCTCGCATATTTGAGCATCAAGACCTGCGAAACACGATTTAATTAATAGCATGCATATTCTAATGAAAATCAAAACTAAATATAACGAAAACTATACAAACTTTACACGAATAAAAGATGTATTTTGCAATACATCAAACATCCCCACACTTACTCTTTTTTCGTCCTCGAAAAAGAATTATGCAACGGAATCAGAAACAAATAATCACTCGGGTCAAAAGCATAGATATATTTAATTAAAACCAAGACTTGCGTTAGCCGCGATTGCGAATATACTTGTCCCCTTAAACCCGAATCCAATCCTAAGCCCTTATCATGTGAATTTAATTTAAGTGCAGTCAGTCTACCTAGGGCCTCACACTAGAATCTACAGTCCACCTACTCCCGCCTCAAGCTTATAGGACTAAAGGAACGATCATTTGACCAATTCCCAACCGTCTTATATCAAAACCAAAAGAGTTTACAATCAATTTTTTTTCTTTTTTCCATTTTTTTTCTATTTTTGCTTTGCTTCTTGCTCTCTTTTTTTTTCACTCGTGAGTCTAGACGATGCTTTCCCTAACCAAGAGGTATTCCGGCTGTAGAGTCGCTATCCCCAACCACAGATTACTTAGGTTTCGGTACTTTTAATCGGCAATTCGATTTCACACATCCCAGAGGCATTCCGGCTGTAGAGTCGCTATCCCCAACTCGGATTACATAGACCTGTGTTACTTTCATTTAGTTTCTAGCTCACTTTTTATTCCTTTTTTTTTTCATGACCACAAACTCTGAAAGTTTTAACTTATAACGGTGCCCCTTATACTATTATTGGCGGTTTTAATTTCCCATATCTCTCAGGCGAAAACCCACTAGTAAACCGACAATTAAGGTATATTAGATCAAAGGGACTTAAAACCAAACCCGAGCCTATCCACATATCCCTAACTAGACGCAAGCTCGATTTATTATAATCTCATATTATTATTATTCGAACCCGAGCAAAAATTCATCTTTTCTATCACTTTCCGCTTAAAAAAAATGCAAACTTCTTTTTTTTTATTCGAAAGACATTTTCTATTTTTCTATTTTTTTTGGATTTTTCAATTTTTTTAATTTTTTTGTGTTTTTTCATATTTATGACTCAAATATTTACAAGTATCCCATCCCCACACTTAGAGATTGCATTGTCCCTAATGCAAGAACGAAAATACGACTCAACAACTACCTAAAAAAAACTGCAAATGAAATAAATAAAAAATATACAACAACAACAAAAAGGGAAACGACTTAGCTGAGTATGTGAGACTGTCAAAGTGCCAGTCGTTTCCACATAAGCCCTCCAATTCGAAACGCGCTCAGCAAACAACTCTAATCTCGGACACGCGAACGAAAGCGGCTACTAATACCAACCTAATCAAGCAAACACCAAACACTAGCAAAAGATAATATGTAAGCTACTAAGTGTTAGTGTGAACATCCAACAACCAAAAGTCAACCATCCCCAAAATCCCAACCAACCTGTTTAACGTATTTAAGTACAAACCAACAAACGAGGATTAAAAACAGCATAAAGATAAAAATAAACAAAAGACATAAGCTGTCATCCTCGCTCTACTCCGCATCATCCAACACCTCATCACCCGCCTGTGTCCCACTCTTCGGTGAGTATCTGGCCTCGTTTCCTGTTGGCCGACTGCATGATCCTGAACATGACATTCTGCAAAAACAATTCACATATGACAAAACAAAGAAAAGCAGAATATTAGTCACGAACTATATTTTTTTTTTGTGTGTGTGTTTTTGAATTTTTTCATTTTTTTATTTTTTTATTTTTTTTGAATTTTTTTTTAAACGAAACCGGTAAAATATACAAAAACAACGGCCGTATAGCATTTCGTTCGCGGCTGTAGTTTAAAACAAAGTGATGTTAGAGCGACGTTTTGCAAATCTCTTTTTAAGCATAAACCGAACCTCGCCCGAATGGAGATTGAGTACGGGCTAGTGGTATCACAAATCAAGTGAGCAAAATACGCACTAAGACACTAAGACGACGCAAAGACAATTAAAACGACACCAAAGACCCTAAACTAACCATTAAACTGGACTCGATCTAACGTGGACGCAAACTACACAAATTACAAACTATACCTCCTCCCGGCACTTTACTTGCCCTCAAGTAAACCCAAGTGCCTACCAAACCATCATCGACATCCAAACTTGCTTAAAATCAGCCATGTATTAATTTAAAACAAACTTTAGCGTCGAAAAGTGCCGCCTAATTAAAGGAGGTTTTGATTCTTCGCAATTTTTTTTTCAATAACGCAAATTTGGCGCTTTAGACGTCAACGTATTCCAAGCCAATTGCTAAATTCAGCAAATCAAATTCCAATCCAACCCGCCAACCATCGATATCCCGAAAACAAACCACAAACCAAACCGACATCGAATGCGAACCAATATAAAGTTGAAACTTTAGTGTCGCCTTAGTGAAACGGGTCAAAATGGATGTTATAAATCTGAATTTATGTCCAAAATTTTTCCAAACCGAATCCCCACACTTAATGTCGGCAAACCCGAGTCTAAAATATGACCGATATGTCGAGCATACCCCAAACCAAGCCACCCGCAACCTTCAAAGGCCAATTGCCTCAACCCATTCCCAAGCTGCAAATTCCTATCATCACTACATGACATGACTGAAACACTAGACTCAACAAAAACTAACCCTAAATTCATAACTAATCTAAATAAAAACTAAAATATAAGACTCAAAATACAAAATTTACAGGAGGCATACCTTGGATTTGAGAGAAATAAGAAGAGATTGAGAGATTTTTCGTTTGAAACTTGAATCCCAAAGAACAATTTAGACTTTAAGTGAAATATGGTGAATGGATGGTTGAAATCGGATGAGTGAGGGAGTAGGTGGTAATGGAGATTTTTTTTTTTTATGGTTCTTTTCTTTTGTTCTTCGGTGGGTAACCAGTGGGTGAAAAAGTTTAATGGTGATAAAAGGTTAGGTGACAATGTGGGTTATTGGTAGTGGGGGTAGGGGACAAAACATGGTGGGCTAATGGTTGAAGGGGATGTGTTGTCTGTGGAATAAGGGGTAATATCGGCAGTGAAGAGTAGGGGTTATTCGGTGGTTATGGAGGTTGACGGCGAGAAGGTGGGTGATATGTGAGGGGGTGGTCGGCGGTTAGGGGAGAGGAAAGGGGTTGAAGGGTAATTGTTTCAGCGATGGGGAAGGGAAAAGGTTATCCCGTGAACCTTTGTTGGGTTTTAATTAATTAAAGTGGCAGATAGGCTTAAGGCGGGCCGCTAGACTTGCAGGTGATGGGTGGCGGGGTGCCACCACGCTAAAGCTTTCCGAAAAAAATTAAAAGTGAGATGTGGACTGCAGATATAGCTCCTGGCGGGTGGCGATAAGGTCATGTGGTGGGTGGCGGCCCGCCAGCACGATATATATTTCTGAAAAATTTTGAGTTTTCACTTTTTTTTTTCAGAAAGTTTACCCAAAATCTCCTTTTCATGCCTTAGAAAAATTTTGATTTAATCCCCAAACCATCCAACAACCAACAAAAATTTTTCTAAGTATAAAAACTCACCTGAAACCTTAATTCCTCTCGCAATTTCCTGCAAATCCTCAGTGATACATTCCTGCAAACGACTCAAGAAACAAACAAGGACCCGAAAAACTATGAAAAACAACTGTTAGCTACCGAAAACTACGAAAAAGATACGAAGATACAAACGGTACAAACTCTACAAATGAGTAACAACTTCTCACATACTTATGGGGGATCATAGAGGTGCAGCTCACCTCCAAACACACAGTCACGGGCTGTAGCACCATTATACTTATTGCCCGAATCAACCCAAACACCCTTATCTCTCTCATAACCTCTCAACTCCTCATCTTGCGGTTTGAGCTTAGATTCTAAACGCACCATTCTCGCTTCTAATTCCTCTACTCTCCTATCAGGTGGGTCCCTACACTTGAGTTCTATTACTTTTTCTAGACTCGGACCACTCATCACCTTTTCCTCATCTTTCTCGTCCTTCTCACACTCACCCACTAACGATACCGCCTGCACCCTATCACTTGACCCTCTCGAATTCATAACCTTAAAAACTACCGATTCCTCGCCCGCTCTAAGTGTGATGGTGCCTAAAAAGACATCTATGAGAGCTTTAGCGGTGTTCAAGAACGGGCGTCCTAAGATTAACGGTACGTTTTCATCGGCTTCCATGTCGAGAATGACGAAGTCAGCAGGAAAAACGAACTTGTCCACCTTAACAAGCAAATTCTCAACTATGCCCCTAGGGTGTTTCACGGATCTATCAGCTAAGGATAATGTCATTCGGGTGGGTGAAAGCTCGCCTAAGTCTAGCTTTTCGTAGAGGGAAAATGGCATCAAATTGATGCTAGCACCTAGGTCGGCTAAAGCTCTAGTATTAGTGTTACTACCGAATAGACAAGGAATTGTGAAAACACCGGGATCGGTAAGCTTTTCAGGAAACTGATTTGAGACAACGGCTGAACATCCCCCATGCAATGGGACATTCGACAACTCCCCTAACTTCTCCTTATTCCTAAGAAGGTCCTTTAAAAATTTCGCGTATTTAGGCATAGACTGGAGTGCCTCGATAAAAGGAAGATTAATCTTCAATTGCTTGAAGATGTCTAAGAATTGCCCGTATTCCCTCGAGTATTTTTTATTCTTAAGACGGGAAGGGAACGGGACATACGCATGGTTCACTAAAGGCGAAGGCCTAACATCCACGGGAGGTTTCTCTACTTTCTTCTCACCTTGAGACTCACCGGGCTGTGCGGTACTTGCTGGGCTCAGCCTCGATTGCACTTTGCCGGGAGCCTCCGTCTCTATCTCTTCGTCTACAATATCCTCATCCTCATCGACTACTCTCTCCTCTACGCTCGGGTCCCCTACGGTTTTGCCACTACGGGTGGTAATGGCCTTTACATGAGCATTTGGGTTATGTTGGGTGTTACCCGCAAACTGACCGGGTAATCTCTCCTCTAACTTCCTAGACATATCACCTACAACCCTTTGAAGGTCTTGGAAAGCAGCTTGGTGATTCTTAAGCATAAGGTCATGTTCGCTAAGTTTCTTTTGGGTGGTTTGATCCCTAACAATTAGTTGACTCATCATGGACTCCATCCTTTCTAGACTACCCCCAAGATCATAGCTTGACCCTTGACCTGTTTGAACCTGACTACTTGACCCCCCCCCATCATTAACCTGCCCATTTGAACCCCCACCAAAGAGTGAACCTAAACCCCTATTTGGATTTTGAGCTATTTGAAAACCAGGGGGTCCGTTTGAGCGAAAATTGTTGTTAGAAGCAAAATTATTATTACGCCAACCCGAACCAAAGTTATTATTACCAAGCCCACTAGGTTGACCTCTACCTTGACCTCCTCCTACGAAATCAACTTGCTCCTCACCAACTAGCAACGGACACGCACTCGTGTTGTGACCCCCTCGGCAAAACTCACACTTATCATCCTTAGCTCTAATCTCCTTAAGCTCTCGAGTCATGTTTTCCAATACAGCAGCCAAACTAGGGTCCATGGTGACATGGTTCACCCCTCGGGCGGGCGCACTAGTAGTGGTATTCGAATTACCACTTTGATACCGCTAATCGGATCGTGACTGGGATTGAGACTGAGCAAATGCCTCAAAACGCTCTAAACACTCAGCAACTGTAAGAATACCCATCATATGCCCCCCCCCCCCCCGCATTAGTATCAAACCTATCACGAGTCTCTTGGGTGAGACCGTTATAGAATTTCTCACATAAAGCCCAGTCTAAAAGACCATGTTGGGAGCAACGAGCACAAAGGTTTTGGAAACGCTCCTAAGCAAGGTAGTAAGGCTCGTCGGGCTCCGTGCGAAAAGAGTGGATTTGGTCTCTAAGACGTGAGGCTTTAGCGGGCGGGAAATACTTATTCAAAAAGGCTTGATGAAGCCCCGCCCATGTGGTGAAGGTACCGGTTGGTTGAGAGTCCAACCAAGTAGCCGCACGGCCGGCTAATGAAAACGGGAAGAGCTGAAGGTAAGTGGCATCATTTGGGGCTCCATGAAGGCTAAAAGTAGCGAGAATACGGGAGAACCGGTTTATGTGGGCCGGTGCATCCTCGTCCTCGCGACCGTGGAACTGGATGCTATTGGTGATGGCTTGCATGGCATAAGATAGAATCTGCCATGAGTTCTCGCTAACTATAGGTGGAACAGTAATGGGTGACGCAAGACCAGTGAAGCCTTGGGTGGCTTGTTGGTGAACGGTCTGCCTAGCGTTGGCCATCTGTTCTAGGTTCTCTGGGATGCTACAGGTGCTAAAAGTAGGGCTATCGGGTGGGGAAATCTTAGGTGATGTTTTGGGTGATTGAAGTGGGGTGGGTAATGGAGTGGAATCGAAATTGGGAAACTGTGATGAAATACTAACCTGTGGGCCTTGGCCCAAACGAGACAATGATGATGACTCCGTGACTGGTGGCTTCGGTGGCGGTCCGTGCGAGCGCAGATGTGGCATCCACTATCAGCAAAAACCTGAATGTAAGAAAAGCAACAGTAGTCACTACGACTCAAACGAAAATAAAAGACTCAAACAACTAAACACGTAGCACGTATATGTCAAATAAGGTCTATCAAAGCTAATAAACGCGATTGCCAAGAGTCCCCGGCAACGGCGCCAAAAACTTGATGTGTGCGAAACAGACTATGAAAATTAACTATATTAGACTCTCTAAACTAGACACGACAAAGCTTTAAATTTATAAAAACAGACTCTCTAAAACCTAAACCACACAACCGGCAAGTGTACCGATCAATGTAGTATAACCTAGGAAGTCCGGATATCGAACCACAGGACTCTATGTATCACGTAAACTAGACTCTAATAGACACTGACAGACACGACTTTACTTGTTTTAATTGTTTTGGGGGGGGGGTTACGGAAAATCTAGGAAATCTATATTAAACTACTAAATTAAACTAGAATTAACTAATACGAAATAAGACTGAGGACTTTCCTTATGTGAGAACGAGACCACCTAGACAAGAATCCTGGATTGTTTTAAGAGATTACAAGTTAAGTTAAGTGCACGAGTTATGGAACCGGGATCTTAAAGTACTAAACCTATTAAGAACCATCGAGGCCCCTCGACCCTTCTCAAGGAGAAACCTGTGGAACTACCTAGGCCGTTAATCCTACCGGTTATTAGACGCCTTTCCAGTTGTCTAATTATTGTGTAAGTACCCTAATGTTGACCTATTCTTTTCCAATCCTAGGTCTAGGGTAGTTTGAAGTAATTAATTTGACTTGATAGACTAATAATACCGACAGGTAAACCAAGACATGACCTTTTCCAAGGACTATCTAAAGCAATTCGCCGGGTAAGACCTACCAATAGCCCCTCACTTTCCAGGTATTAGGACTAGTAGAACACTAAGACTTAGCAAATTATTACCAATTACTTCTAGGGTTTATTGGCCAATTCTCCCTAAAGAGTTAAGGTTTTCTTATGTGATATAGACACTCACCGAAATCCTAAACCCTAATATGACTCTATGTTGTGATATAGACCGTCACTAAGAATCATATGAAGCAAGTAATAACAATAAACCAATTCAAAGTACGCATACACATCAAACCATTAAATCAAACCTCTTACTAAATACAATCACCCATAACAATCATGCAATTAACAAAACCGGTAAAAACTTTAAATTAACCCATTCATCAAGTCTAGGCGGTTAATAAATCTAGCCGAGCATGTTCATAAACGAAAACAATTCAAATATGTTCAACAAAGAATTCATTGTAACAAGTTTCGTAAGAAAAGTCAAGAACAAAGAACTAGAAAACCCGATTAGATCTTCAAGTCTTCTTCCCCGAACTCGTACCGATGATTCCTAGGCTTCAAAATCTCCGAAAAAACTCCAAGAATGCTCAACTATTGCCCAAGAAGTCCCCAAAGTCGAAATTAGGGTTTTTCCCACGTTTAGGATGTTTATATATGACTTTCCATAACAAAATTCGCCAACTACAGGCTTCTGGCTGGGTGCCACAAGATCAGGGACTGGGTGGTGGGGTGCCACCTTGTTTTTCAGCTCATCATGTATTAACTTCAGACTCTCGCCAGGTGCCAGAAACTTGCTTAGTGGGTGATGGGGTGCCAGAAAGTGATTTTTCAGCTTTTAAACTCTATTTCAACTCCTCGACCTTCCCAACATGCTTCAAGACTTGACACTTCAATATTTTAACTTGTTTTACTCGGTTTCTCGCATATTTGAGCATCAAGACCTGCGAAACACGATTTAATTAATAGCATGCATATTCTAATGAAAATCAAAACTAAATATAACGAAAACTATACAAACTTTACACGAATAAAAGATGTATTTTGCAATACATCAATGATTTTGGTTGTTTTGTGTTAGATGACGATCTGGGAAACGTTTGTTATGACGTCCAAAAGACAGTTGTGAAGGCTATAACTTTACGAGGAGGGGAAGAGTTAAATGACACGAGTTGAGGTAATAACTAAAGCATGAGGTTACATTGAAGCACGTATCCTTGAAGTTGGAGCTGAATGCTTAGTTTTGTGGTTCTCACATGCTTAGCTTACTACCAGATGATGATAAATGTGATAAGTTAGTCCACATTCATACTTGTTTATTGTTACAAGACTTCTTGGTTCCTAAATGGTTTCTTTTTTCATTTATGTGTAATGACTACATATCATTTATGGAGAAAAAAATACTTTTAAAATTACTGCACATTGCTGTAATTGTGTTCAAGGTATTTGATATGGCTGTGTTACCATTTCTTTTGACTGCATATGCTGATAAATCAGTTTAGTGACATATATTTTTTTTTCTTCTGATACTGTTCGTTTAGAAGATATACTTCATTTTCTGACTTCTATCATACTTCTATAGCTACAATATATGATTGATTTTCCGTTGGTTATTTTTTATTTGTTGAGTTATAGTGAAGTATGACTGATGATCACCGAAGAAATGACATTCTTTGGATGATTGGATACGTATCACTTGAACAATAGCGTTTTGTATATTAGTTGACATGTCATCTTTGGAAGACAAACTTCTAAAAGGGCGTTGATTGCATAATTGGGAATATTTACAGGGTTGTTCTAGGTTCATGTTTATAAGTTGGAACACCGTCACCTGTGAAGGTGAGTTGTGGTAAAGTGGATTAAGGTTTAGATATTCATTGTTCTGGTAAATGATGGAAATTTTGAAGCCGGCCATATTTCTAAGAGAGTAAATGCGCTTCTTAAGGAAGATTGCAGAATAAGCCGCCTTATTTGATGGTTAGCTTGGTTTAGAATAAGCTGCATGTATGAATCGTGTTATGAGTATCTTAGTATTTCCCTCAAGAGGGTAAGATTTAGATTGTAAGTATATAATCCAATTCGATGGCTATTGTAGGCAGAGTGTATCGACTAATTATTTGATTCTGGTTAGTAACAGATAACTTGAAATACAAATTAAACTAAAGTAAGCAAATGCAATAACCAGAATAGTTAATTTTTACTCTCTTTTATGACATATGGTTAGCACTTGAATTGTTTTGGGTTCTTTTCGTGTGGATATATACTTCTCTGATTGACTTTTAAATTGTGATTTGTTACTTGCAGCTCTTGCCAAAGAAAGTAGGGACACCAAAGAAAAACGAGATTGTGTTCACTACGCCAACTGGTGAAGAGATCACCACAAGGAAGCAGCTGGATCAATACCTAAAAGCACACCCTGGCGGGCCCAAAATCTCATAATTGAACTAGGGAACCGGTGAAACCCCGAGGCGGTCTTCAAGAATCATTGAGAAAGTCAAGCAAGCTCCACCACCGGTTGAAACTGAACCCGTCAAGAAAAAGCCTAGACGGTCTTCTACTTCAAAGAAGGACAAAAAAGACAAAGAACCCAAAGAAGATGAAACCCCAGGGAAAGAGAAAGAGAAATATGTTGAATGCAGGAAGCAGAAAAACCTGATGATGTCAAACAAAAAGAAGAGGCTTCGGAAAAAACTACAACGGAAGACAGCGAGAAGCAAGACAAGGACACAAACGTCCCTGTGGAAGGTGAAGAAAAGGACGAAAATGCCCTCAAGGAAACTGAAGGAAAAGACGAGAAAGATGAAACTCCTGTTGAAGGCGTGTGTGAAATTCCAAATATGCCCCCATCAGAGGAGGAAGCTAAGCCTGTGAATGAGGTTGCTGATGTCGATGAAGCCAATGAGAACAACAAAGGAGAAACCCCAGTGGAATAAACTAAGCATGTCAATGAGGTTGCTGAGGTCAATGAAGCCAATGAGAACAACAAAGGAGAAACCCCAGTGGAAGAAACTAAGCCTGTGAATGAGGTTGCTGATGTCAATGAAGCCAATGAGAACAACAAAGGAGAAACCCCAGTGGAAGAAACTAAGCCTGTCAATGAGGTTGCTGATGTCAATGAAGCTAACGAGAACAACAAAGGAGAAGTCCCGGTTGCACAAGATCAATACAAGACTGAGAATGATGGTGCCAATGTTACTGCAGAGACTGATGTCGTTATTTTCACCACTACTGCTACTGCTTCTCCTGATGCGGAAGGGCAAAGGGGTCATCTGACTGATGAGGATAAAGAGAGAGAAGCGAACAAGAATGAAGGAGGGGAAGCGGCATTCGAGAATGGTTGTCGTGTGGAGTCCAACCATGGTAAAGATAGGGTAACAAGCGTTGGTGGTACTTTTCTGTCACTGGCAGCTTGACATGTAGAATCAGCCGTACTATATGTTGTTAATGTTTCTACAGTTGATACAAGAACATATCGTGTACTGATTTAGCTTCGTTCATGCGTTCTATCGTCAACTCAGCACATCACGGAGTACGCAAGAGATTGGGTCGGGCAATGGGATTTTTGTTTAGTACGGGTTGAGATTTGCCAACTCAAGTTGGATTGACCCGTAAACACTTTTATATTATTTTTAAAATCTTTTTATAGATAACTACTTCAATAATTTTTTTTTAAAACAGTCAATGCGCTAATCGAGGAGGTTTTTGTGTTGCAGATCTACCGGTTGGAGGGTGCTAGAGGTATAATCAATAACCCGAGATTTTTGCAGACGTAATACTTCACAAGACGAACACAGAAGTTTATACCTGCATCACCAGATCAAATTCAGTCATTTCTGGAGCATATGTGTCCTTATTTTCATTTTTCACAGCAACCTGTAAGTAACAGAATAGTTATGTACTTATGTGCGTTTGTTTTATAACTTTTCATTCCTGGATTATTCATCAACCGCATACGCATAGAACTGCATTGGCAATAGAGGTGGGCATAAAACTCGGTTTGGGAAAAAACGGAAAAAAAACCCGATTCGGGTTTTAAAAAGAAACGAATTTTTATAAACCGGTTTCAACACAGACCGAAACCACCGGTTTCCCCATCACACATTGAAAACCGATTTAAAAAGAACTGTTTTTTTACAGTTTAAATAAAACTGGTTTTTATAAGTTTTAAGTGATTTTTTAGTAAATTGTTTGTTTTAATCCAAAAAATGTATATATGTAAAAAAAATCAGTTTTTTTATAACAGGTTTGAAGCCCGACCCAAACCGATCCGTATCAATTCGGATCTTAAGGCGATCAAACTGGTTTAAAAACCGACCCTGTTAAAAACGATCTTTTTATCAACAAAACAAAGATGGTGAGTGGATGCTTTTCGTATGGGATGGAACCGATGCTCCACCAGTAAATATTCACACAAAGTGAGTGATGTTTAACCTTTAGTGGTTAAGCTCACATGTTGACTCCATGTTATTCATGCTTATTAACCACTTATACACATATGTGGAGTCTCTGCAGTTCTTTGTTGATTTTCGTTCTAAATTTTGTCGTTATCTACATCTGTAGGCTTGATGAAGAATTTGACAACCCTCTTCCGTTGCAGCTGGAACCAATACCTCTGTCAAGAAACGTTTTGTGTAAATTCCCCAACTGTTGGAACTGTTTTAAGGATGACTAATGGCAACTGCAAAGAGAAGCTGGACCTTCACTTACTGAAGCCCGGTAAACGGGTTCAGTTTAAGAACATAAATTTTGAAGTTCGTTATGTTTATGGTGTGGCATTCTGCTCTCAAAATCTAAGTTAAGTTTCTTGCCTGACGATGATGACCATGCAATACATCGTCGAAGGTTAAGTATACACAATAAATTATTTGGACTGTTAAAATTGTAGAAAAATTCACACATTTTATCACGTGGTTCAGGACATATGAAGAACGGGCGGAAAGCAAATGGGATCGAAAGCTGTTCACGTGCCTCCCCTGGCCTTCTAAAGTTACAGGTCCAGCCCTTACACTTTGCATATTTTTTTTAATTACTTTCATTTATATACACTTATACAGTCCCACGTTTCTACTTTCTACATTTATATGCAGATACGAACCATCAAGATGTGCCATTTGTTACGCTAATGGACGTCCTCACCTATCCAGAGGTATAACAGTCTTCTTCCACTATCAAAGCATTTGTTATGTGATGATGAGTTTAAATATTCAGGTGATAGCCAAATTCAGATGTGTAGTTCGGGTAGTGGCAACACTGCCAGATCATCCTAGGGACTTCAAAGCTCCTTGTGTTGTGGTACTTACAGGATTAGACTCACCCTTGAAGATCCTACTGCCAGAATTCATGTTTATATATATGCAGAAGACGGGGTTTGTATTTTCTTTTTAAATATAGAGTAGCATAACTCTCTTTTGTTTCTAATCTTTATTGTCCTTGCTTTCTTTTTTTATTAGGTGAAGTTTTTTGGGGGCTATCCCTCCATTGATACGATGATTAAAAAGCATAACGCGTTGCTTGGAGTTGAAGAAACAGAATGCCGATTCGGATGAAAAGCTAAGAAATCCATGGGTGGAATGCTGCTTATGCTCTTATAATATTGATGAGACTGATGTCTGAAGTAGCATAAGATATCGGATCTTTGATACCACACTTGTTGGTTGAGTGCTTAAGTTATGACCTACAAATGTTCTATAACTTGTACATACGCATCTTTTTTAACCCCCCCCCCCCTTTTTACTCTCAATCGGCATATGAAATTAGGATTTGATTTTGATTTGTTGGGGCTATGCCTGGCAAAACGGACTGGTCAGGTTGGCAGGGAAACAGGTTTGGGTTAGGACGGGTTGTTTTGGAAAATGGTCATTTTACGAATGAGAAGGTAGAAGAATGTGACATGTGATGATTTATCATTCAGAGGTTAACTCTTAACCATTCAGACTTGAGCTTACCTCTTATTCATTCAGAGGTTTTAAACCATTAAGAGGTAGCATCTGAATGGTCATTAAGAGGCTACCAAACAGCCCCTTAAAAAAGCAAATGTCAATTTCATAGTGATCGGGCAGTTGCTCTTCGATGCAAATCTGAATTTAACCATAATTAAGCAGTTGCTCTTCGGTGCAAATCTTAACATCGAGCTCCAGCCGCTTCCCCCTTCAACTTCTTCCTGGCCGATGGGCGACCTTGCACCTTCCTATACCTGGATACCTTTCCTCCCAAACTTCTTGAATCCATCAAACCTTCATCTATGTGATGAGTGATGAAAATAACGACATGAATCCATTTCGTTGAGCATATACAGTATAGTTGCGATGAAATCATGAAGGTTATCGTTATTATACTTGGACGATCAAACATCATATAACACAATAGTTTATAAAGTTTCTTCCTAAAGCAAAGGTGAAACAATGCTCGTCCTCTAAATGACATCCACTTAAGATGCACGTCCATTTGTAGCTACTATTGTTAATGCTATAAGCACTTTTTGAATACAAAAAGCATCGTGTATTCCCCTTGGCTTCTAGGATACTTCAATATACAATACTACCTCATCTTGCAGTTATTGTTAACAAAGTTTGTCGGTTCACGTGGACAACTTTATGTTGCATTGTCAAGAGGGATTTCAAGACAAACTACGAAGGTGTTGGTACATCTCGCCAAAGATTTTAAACAACGCGGAGTTTACACATCAAATGTTGTCTACCAGGAAGTGTTGCGTGATTAATGAACCGCATTCGTATCAAAATGAAGGTAAGTTTGTAGATTTTGTACCTTAATTGCTTCCAGAAATTACGTTTTTAATTACTTTTTCAAAACACCAACACCTGTAAGCGTCTAACATTGGTTTTTTTGTGTGTCGAAATCTGGTACAGTAGAGAAGAAGATACAAGAAATTCATGGGCGAACGGATGTACTGGTAAAACAGGAAGAGTTACAAGAGCTTCCCCGTATTTTGTTTTTGGTGTTTTATCTAGCTACTTGCTTGTTTTGTACTATTCGTGTTTTTAATTACATCTACTTCCTTGTTTTGTACTCTTCTTGTAGATATATCACGCCGAAGCTACAGCTAAAAAAATTAACAAAACTATATCACCAAAGAATCGATAAACTAACAGAAAAACCAGTACCAACATATCATGAATAAGAAAACTAACTTAAGTACTATACAATATATCACGAGACGACTAATAAACTAACGGTAAACGAGTATCCTATTGTAAATCGCCACTCCCGCCGCATCGCGCGGGTAAACGACTAGTATATATTTATATATATGTGTGTGTGTGTGTGTGTGTGTGTGTGTGACAATGACTTAAAAATTAGACCATATGATATTATTGTTCAATTGCCAGTTATTATAAAACTCTTACCTTCCTGTGCATATCAGATTTGCAAGGACTAAAAAATTGATCATATGAAATAATCTCCATGTTTCCATTGTCAGATTAAATAATAAAAATTCAGGGAAAATTAGAAAAAATACCTTCTGAGAATCTTTGATTGGGTTACGAAATTCCTCTTTGTTGGTTGTCATTACATTTTAACCCAGCTGTAATTATTTGATAGAAATTTAGAAAACGGGTTAAACAATCAGATCATGTTTAAATTGATAATATGTGTGTTATGGAATGAGCCATAAAATCGCTTCTTCTTGCATGTTGTTTTGTTGGTACCCTTCATTGCATAGTTAGCTATTTTGAATAGGTAGTAGTCATCCATAGCTATATGTGAAGGTAAAAATAGACTAAACACTGAAACCATGTTTAAACTGCTAACTTGTGTGTGGAAGTAAAAAAAATACCTTCTGATAATTTTTTAGTTGGCTAGGGAATTGCTCCTTGTTGGTTGTCAACTTGTCATTGCATTCTTACTCAGCTGTAGAAATTTGATAGAAATTTAGAAAACGTATTAAAAGATTACACCATGTTTAAATTGCTAACCTCTGTATGTGTGTCAAAGAAAAAACAATACCTTCCTGTTATCTTTGAATAAGCTGTAGAATTGTTCCTTCTTGGGTATGGCTGCGTTGGTACTCGACTACAATAAATACGTGCGTTAACATATATAACAATATTTATTTTTTGGGTTAGTGGTACCTTCATTGCATAGTCAGCTGCTTAGAATAGGTTGTAGAAGGCATCAGTGTCATCCATGGCTGCAAATTTGGTGTAGTTCGAATGGGTTAAATGTGAAAAGAAGACATATTTTTGTGGTACCTCATTCTTCTTATATAGCCATCATATTCGGCAGTTACATTGTCCACTACCCCACTAACTTGCTAAAAATAAGGAAGGCTTTTTTAACCGTCAAATTATAACTTGCACTTTTGTTCGACCCATGTTCTGATAATGCATTTTTATTGGTGCATCTTAATAAATTGCAGGAAACTGCAAGATCATGGGTGAGAGAGTGTCGAACTGCCATAAACTGCTGCTTCTAGAAGGAATTTAGTGACTTTATACGGCTCAGATTAAAAGTTGATGACTTTGAACGGCTGTAATTAACCCAAATGGCGGTTACAAACAACGGGAACAATATAATATATAATATAGAATTATAAATAATAACCAAAGAAGCATCTTTGCATTCCATCTTTGCATTCCATCTTTGCATTCCATCTTTGCATTCCATATTGTAGTAACCTGCAATGGATGTACGGTAAACAATTAAAGAGATCCTTAGACTGAAGAAATAGTCATGCATATATCAAGTTCATTATGGATAGAACAGCCGAACTCCATAGAATTGGATAGATAAAATACACAAACCCGTTCATTTCAATTGTCAAACCTCAAAAAAACAGAAAATTTGATCCGTCAGTATGGGAAATCCCCAAATTAATAAGACTTGAATAACTCACCACTGGCATATGACTCACAAAACGCAAATCACAAAGACAATCAATTCACCAGGAATCCATGCTTCAAATTACCAACTTTCAACACACAAAAAAGAAGATCCAACAGGTATACAAATTACGAACACTTTCGTTGAAGTTGCAAGAGCATTTGGGATCTAAACAAGTAAAATCGATGAGTTGGCAGTTGGGTAGGACAAGATTCACCTATCTTATGCCCAGTCTGACCCGACCTTTATATTTCTTATTTTAGAGTATACTCATTTAGACCCATTATAAAGAGTTTCTATTATATTATAATATTTTAAAATAGCATTAAAAGTCCAAAATAACCCAAATTTATGTGTTTGGACAAAGATTGCCACCCATAGTTCCAACTCTTTCTATAGGTTGTTTTTCTTTATATTAGAAACCACTCAATCACTGAATGTAACTTGTGTGTACCTTAAGCTGTTATAGTGTTATACCCAAACCATCAAAGATTGTGGCAAATAACAAACAATAGTTAAACACAACTGGCATATATGAGAAACTACAAATAACCTTCATAACCTTTATGTAGTTATAACTGTTGATCTGCATATCAATTATAATAAACTATAAATATAAATATCACCAGTAATAAAATGGCTTCAATATCAAATTATCATTATCATCTGTTAAACATACTCAAAACGGACAAATTCAAGATTAAAAAAATCTTAAAATTTCTAACTAATTTCTCCAATTGGAGTCTTGGCATTTTCATAAAAAGTGAGCATATTGGCAAAATCACTCAACAAAACTCTAACGAAATGAGAACCGACATCAGTGGCGGACCCATGATTTTTTTCCTGGGGGCGAAATTTTTTTAGAAATTTTAGACCCTTAGTAGCTATATAAAAAAATCGGTTCATAGCGAGTCGGATCGGGTTAGGTCATGTAAAACAAGTAAACACAAACAAACAAAGTTTCATAGCGGGTCGAATCAGATCGGGTCGGTTCCATTTCAATTTTCAAACAATCAAATCCTACTTCCTAACTTCCTATCACATTAACAGACAAAAAAACATCAAAGTTCAAACCATCTCTACTTCTATTTCTCTTCATCATTAAATAAAAAAGAACAAAAAAGCTTATTTAAAGCATACTTTGGTCTTTAATTAGAAAAATTCGGCGAAAAAAGTGGTTCAACCCCTTTCCTCTTGAGAAATCGCGACATAACTTCCCTACTCATTGTTCCTTTCTAATCCTATCACATACAAAATAAACAAGGATCTTCAAGTGTTCAACCATAGCCCATGTTACTTAATTTTCAATTTAAAATTTTGAATTTCAAGCCCTAGTAATTGTTATTTACCAACCAACAATCATATAATCAACAAAACCACTCAACTAAAGACTAGAACAACCCAAAAATACATAAAAACATATAAAATTTTAAACCTTTTTAACAAATATATATATATTTGTTTCTATTGAAAATAACCCAATATAACATCAAAACCAATCGAATTACCTATTTACGTTCAATGTTTGAATTTCATCTTTTCAAAACCCTATATTAGAATCATATAATTAATAAGAGATCAAGAAACAACAAACCCATCATATAAAGACTAGAACAACCCCAAATTACCTCAAAAAAACATAAGAGTTTAAACTTTTTTAACCCATCCTAAAATCCTATTATCTCATGACTCTTGAACAAAATTGCATAAACATCAAAATAACAAAAAAAAAAAAAAAAAAAAAACCATGTACCTGTCAGGGGCGACCTGAATTAACCAGTTTGCAACATGAATTTTGCAGTTGTCGGCCGGAATTATGTTGTCGCTGGGAGCTGAAGTGAGGCAGAGGGAGGGCGGGAGTCGCTGGCAAGTGGCAGCGATTTGGGTTTTTTTTATTATGTGGACTGATTTGTTTAACAAAACTTGTAGTTAGGTTGGGTTTGAATGGGTATTAAGTTTTTTTTTTTGAACGGAAAATTTGGATCACTGACGGACCACTGGAGTATCATCGTGCCACCAGCAGAACCACCCGATCATATCCATCTCCACTAGACAATAATGCCTATACACCAATTCAGGAGGAAACCCAATAATCTGGGAAAACCCCCTTTGTGGGAATCGAACCCATGACCTAATGATCATAAGCCTTATCCCACCACCAAGATACCACTAGGCTATAATGCAGTGAGTTTAAGTTTTATTAAAGGGGTTAGTGGGCTAACTTGTTTACATAATTTGATCGGGTTTCAATCCGTGTTCACAATTTTTATATAAATTCCTAACATTTTTCTAAGGGGTGCGGACGAAAATTTCTAAGGGGTGCAGTCGAAATTTTCCAAGGGGTGCGGACAAAAATTTCCAAAGGGTGCGGTTATGATTTTTCGCGAAAAATGTCACTAAATTTTTTTTTTCAAGGAGTGTGGCCCCCCGCCCACTCACCCCATGAGGTGGGTCCGCCCCTGACCCACGTTAATAATATCATATTCATGATAATAGCGTTTTATCCATAATAGAGACACGCGCACCAAAAGATTTTTATTTATTAGAATCACGCCTTTTCTTTCTCCTATCACTTTCCTGTACTCTTCTCTCTCTCTCTCTCAGAACACCGATCAGCCAAAGCCCCACCAACCCACCGCTGGATCTCTTAACCTTTCATCATACCGCTTCCAGCCTTCCACCACTGCTCCGGAGTTTTCAAACCCTCACCACCATTTCCGACCAAATCGTTGACCATGAACGTCTTGACCACAAATCACATACCCTCAATGGATGTCGATGATGTGGAACTCAATGGATCCTATGAGATAAGCAAAGGAGAGGTAAGATGCTTCATATCTTTATGTTTAAGTAGTTTCGTATGGATCCTATGAGATAGAAGAAGTAAAGATCTTAAGTTTTGCTTTTGACTTTTAGTTTGTTTTTTCTTGTGGATATTAAATCTTGTTATGCATATATCTAAGAAAAGAAGCAAAAAGGGTAGTGGGAAAAGGTGCAGAAATTTGTTCATATTAGAAATGATTTTTTGCGAGAAATTTTAGTCTATGTTACGGATTTGTTTCAAGGTACACATACTCTCTCTCAGAACACCTATCAGCCTCAGCCCCACCCCCACCGTCGGATCTCTTCATAGCGCCTCCACCACAGCTCCGGATCTCTCAAACCCTAACCACCATTTCCGACCCAATCGTTGAACATGAACGTCTTGACCACAAATCACATAACGCTCGTAAAACATTGCTCTCCCTTGATGATGTGGAACTCAATGGATCCTATAATAACTTTTCCACCCTGGGTTTTGGAGGTCTTATTTCTGTTTCTCCAAACAAAAAGCTTAGGATGCTTATATTTGGTACCTACTCCGATGAGATTGTATTTAATACCGCCTCCCATGAACTACATGAACTCGAAGTATAAAAACTAGAAATATTTGAAACTATGAATGGTTTGGTTCGGTTAACTTTGGTTAAACGAGGGTACAAAAAACCAGTAGCCGGTTTTTGGTTAATTCGGTTTTCGGCTAATCGGTTTTCCATTAATTCAGTTGTTGTTTGATTTCGGTTATGTTTTAGTTAAGGATTCAATTATTGCTTACCCTAGACACCATTAATCACGGAAATTACAAAAACTGTAGCAATACTATAATCGAATTAAAGAGAATAAGATGCTCGTTTTTATTGTAAAATTTTTTAAAGGAATATTGATGTATGAAAAAATTGTGGTGCTTTAAAAATCAAGGGGTAATTAGTTTTTATAAGGGGGACAAAGTGTAACTACGAATTATTTACATATAATTTGGTTAAAGATAAGAGAATGAGAGTGTAATTAAGATGAGGGGATTAAAGTATAATTAGTGTTTGAGAAACAAATTTATCTTCATTTTATAGTTGTATCTTATGCATTATATAAAAAAATTCTCAACTTTTGGATATTTTAAAATGCAATTAACAAATGCATTATAATTTAGTATCAATAAAAAAACAAAAGGGTAGTGGGAAAAGGTGTAGAAATTTGTTAAAAAATGGGACATGAAAGGCAGTTGTGCCACTTATGAAAAATGTAATGTTGTTAAGCATCGACAGAGTTTGTTTCTTTGATTTGCCTGCAGGAACACACACTGTCACTAACCCCTTTTAAGCTTTTTTTGCAGTCATCAGTGGCGGACCCAGGATTTTTGGACAATGGGGTCCAAAAAAGAAAAAGAAAACACAAAAAAACGAAGAAACAGGTATCGAACCCATGACCTTTTGTGTGTTAACAAGGGGTTTTACCATTGCACTAGGCTCACTTTCATTGTTATGGGGTCCAACTAAATTGTTTTATGGGGACCATAGACAATTTTATATACCGTTTCTACTACTTTTTAAAAAAAGATTGGGGTCCGGGGACCCCGTTCCTCGTAACGTAGGTCCGCCCCTGGTAGTCATCATTACTTAATTTTGGATTAGTTGTAAGAAGCATAACCTTATTAGGCTATAGGGCTGGGTTTTAAAAAGCGCGCCTGAGGCGCGAGGCCCACTAAGGCGCAGATCTCAGCGCCTCATGGCACCTGAGGTGCGCTTTTTCCACAAAGCGCAAGAAAAGCGCATTTTTTGGGTTTTTGAGGTCTAAGGCGCGTGCCTTATGTATTTTGGGTGTTTTTATGTTGTTTTTATGCATGAAAGTGTTGGATAATAGGTTTTTTGGCTTGTACATGTAGGTAAAATCATATATAAACCTTAGTTATAACTATATTTTGGATAAGGGATGCTAAAAACCTATGAGATATATATAAAAATTTATATAATCTTCTTGCGCCTCGGGTACGAAAAGCGCAACGCTTTTGCGCTTTGTGCTTCGCGCCTCATTTTTAGACCTCGTCGCTTTTGTGCGCCTTTTCGCTTTTTAAAACCAAGCTAGAGAGTGTGGTATAAACCCCCTAGGGGCTTTATCATGCCACATAAGCGCCACCTCAACGCCATGTCACATAGGGGGCTTTAAAGCCCCTTCCATTAACTTGCATGCAATGGTTTAAAGCCCCCATCATCATTACCTAATTATTAATTTTTATTATATTTTGTATTTTTTTTTTTAATTTATATGCCAATTTTATTTAAAAAAAAACATAATTTCAATAAAATAAATAAAACATTACAAACTACTTAAAAAATAAAAAAAAAGTACAAAGTTACTTGAAATTTGGGTTTGAAGGAATAGATGACGTGCTTGTGTGCATCGGACCTTACATTACTAACTTTTTTTATGCTAAATTTGCAGTCATCAGCACTTAAAACAGATGCTTTTAATATGAAAAATCTACAATCGATCTACCTGTCTTGGCATGGATTCTGTTCAACAACCATACCCCCAGAGTTATACATGCAAAACTTGGTGGAGATAGATATGAGCTATGGCGGCTTGGAAGTATTTGAACCCCCTATGGTAGTGAATCACATATTTTCCTTTTGTTGTTCTTGATATTTAATGAATATTTTGAAACTTTACGGTGCTAAAGAAATTTGTCCTACTTTTGCAACAGGTTCTTCAGTCATTAAAGATTCTAAATCTTAACGACTCACACTATCTTATTGAAATCCGCAACATTGTCAAAATCCCTAATCTTGAGATTTTAAATCTTCGGAACTGTTACAATCTGGTTAGTGTTTGTGAAAACCTTGGAGACCTTACAAAGCTCGCATTATTGAACCTGACAGGGTGTAAAAACCTATACAGTTTGGGGCATAGAAAAAAACCTACTTTTTCCTTACCATTTTCATTACAACAGTTAATCCTCAAAGACTGCCGTCTTGCTTCTACTGATTCCATTCCTTTTAGCTCCATTGTTCAACCATGTTTGCAGTATGTGAATTTAGGAAATAGTAGATTTGAGTCATTGCCTTGCTGTGATCATCTTGAAAATCTTCGGATTCTCGACCTTAGTTTTTGCTCCAAACTCAAATGTCTTGTATCTCTCCCTAGTACACTTGCAGAATTGTATATATATTACTGTGAGTCACTAGAGAGAATAACGTTCCAGTCACATCGATTCACTCTGCAAGAGTTCCGTTATGAAGGTTGTAATAATTTGTATGAAGTTGAAGGCTTTATCAAACTGGTACCAATAGCTAAACTAGATGAAACTGATTTGTATCACATGAAGTGGCTAAAAGAATATCAAAACCATCAGGTGCCCCTTGTCGGGGATGAGCTCACAGTAGGCAGAAATTGGCAAATCCAGGTTTGTTGTTTCTCTCTGAAATCTTGGTTTTTAAATGTGCGCATCAGAAGCGCGTGATGCGATGCGATTACATGATGCACTCTAAATCGCATGATGCGCCCTGATGTACGAGAGCTTTCTTTTTGTCTTTATATTGAATTTTAATCTCTAGTTTTTTTAGTATTTAAAGCTAACAAGTTAAAATATTATCTATAAGTAATTTTTTTAAATAGCAAACGCCTCTCATATGTGATGCGCGCACATCACGCATTGCACATCATCTTTTGGGATCAAAATGCATCGGAGCGCATTCTAAAATCAAGTCTAAAATAAATCATTCATATACTGTATGCAAACCAATCATATAGAATGACTGATCCCTTTGTTTATGTGGCCCAGATGTTGTCTGAATTCGGTATAATGAGCACATCTTTGCCGGATATAAAGGATCCAAGATTGACGCCCAAGTATCTATCAGTATCAAACTCTTTGTTCTTCGATGTGCCTTTGTGTCCCAAAAATAAGTGGCTCAAAGGAATTAATGTAACATTCAAGTATTCAATATCTGGTGACGATTGTGCATGGTTTTGTAAAATTAGTACTACGAATGGTGTTGTTGATTGGATGTACAACCCGAAAGTCTTTGGCAAACCTGAAGTTGGTGAAGCATGTATATGGTTAAGCTATTGGCCAATTGGAAATAAATTGAACATTGGAGACACAGTTGGGGTCTCTATTGTTGAGATTAGTGGATTGGAGGTACATGAATGTGGTGTGAGCCTTGTGTACTCTGATCAGGAAATCTTGGATTATAACTTGGGTTGGGCAGAAATTCTGGGAGGAGATTTGTCTAGATTTCAGCTAAGCACAGGAGCATCCTATCTTTGTCGGCGTGATTTCTTTGAGTTAATGGAGGTTGGCAGATTGACTTCTGATTGGTTTAGGATTTTAGTTGGTGATGCCGTTGACTACACTGGTATGTTCCTTGATTGTGTCAAAGCTAATTCTATGTGTTTGTATTAAAATTTGAGTAGAGAAAGTTTATCATATCTTCTCTTTTATGTTACAGAGGTAAGAGGATGGGGAAAGACTGGTCGGCCAAAGCCGGTGATTCAGTCATTTACAGAGTTGAAAACTGTTAACATTTCTCAAATGGTGAGTTCACTTTGTCTTTAGAAAACGATGAAAAATTACTTTACTAGTTTTCCCTTTAATGCTCTCATTGTCTTATCTTTGTTATTGTTTTTTTTTTTTTTTTTTTTTTTTTTTTTGTAATTTGTTCAGGAACAAATAGAAAGTGAGGGCATATCTAAACCATTTGGTTCTGATGAGAGTAAGGTGTCGAACTCACCCACACATAGGGAGAGATTAAAATCAGTGGTTACAGATGAACTTAGTTGCCAAGATATAAAGGTAATTTCCCATTGAAATTATTATATTATATTATCAACTACTACAAAAACAAGTTTGCCAACCGACAGGGCAATAGCTATGGCCCTTCATTGGGCAAAATGGGTGGCAAGCTAATAGTGCCAGGCAGCTGCCTGTCACTCTCCTATTGGCCCAACAAATTTCCGATTTTATCCCACTTTAAAATTACGATTTTGCCATTAGTTCAAAATTATGTTTTCGCCCCCGCTTAAAAATAAATTTACGTTTTTACTCCCAGCTAAATATTTCAATTTTGCCCCCGGTTCAAAATTACGATTTTTCCCCGTTTCAATTTACAGTTTTGCTATTAGTTTTTTTCCCTTAAAATTACGATTTCTCCATCAGGTAAAAGTTATGTTTTTACCCCCACTTAAAAATAAATTTACGCTTTTGCTCCCAGCTAAAAATTCCAATTTTGCCCTCGGTTCAAAATTACGATTTTGGCCCGTATAAATTTATAATTTTGCCATTAGTTTTTTTTCTCACACCCAAGTTACGATTTTTCCCTCAACTTAAATTTACATTTTGCCCATCGTTTTTGTTTGTTTTCATGGTGAAATAACAATTTTCCCCCAGTGTAAAATTACAGTCGTGCCGGCAGCTTCCTAGCACTCCCCCGTTGGTCCATTTAATTCACGATGTATCCCCGAATTAAAATTATGATTTCGCCCTCAGTTAAAAATTGCGTTTTTCCAATCGTTTTAGTTTTTTTAGCAAAACTATAAAGTATTTTTTTAATTGGGTTACTCGATTTAATTTTTTTTCGTGTCAAGGAGCTGCCTAACACTCGCTCATTAGTCCTAAAAAAATACAGTTTTCCCCTGAGCTAAAACTTACGGTCTTATCATCGTTTTTGTTTTTTTTTTTCCTAGCAAAATTATAGTAGTCTTTTTTTAATTGATTGAGAATTATTCGGCCATCGCCCCGCAGCGCGGGCGGGGCATCAACTAGTTATACTATAAAGGGAAACACACTTAGTCTTCTAAGTCCATAAATGAAAATGAAATTTGTAGACAGAATAAAATTTATGCTCCATTGAATTTATTATATTATACTACAACAGAGCAAGTCTGCCAGCAGACTTCTTCCTTTTTGCAAGTTCTTATCACCCTCTGTGTAGTATTATCCGGAGCTATGTATTATATTTCTTTCTAATAACACAGTACTTTTCAGAAAATTACGCTCCAAGACATTGAATCAATGGATTATGAGGAAAATGAAGGGACATTGACCAGTCATGCGAGGAAGATTGTGGACACAAATTTCTCAGGTGTTGGACCTGCCTCAGAAAGAATTGCAAATCAACATGACAGGTATTATCCTGATTTCATGATTTATTTTATGATATTGCTACATATCCAATGCCAACGTATACAACATACTATTTTCTAGTATCATCACATGAACAGAGCATGAGTTATTGATTTCTCTTTTGGACAACAAATTTCTCAAGTGTCATGCACCTCATACCTATGTGGAGTGCGTTTCTGCACTAAGAGAACGAATTCACTTTGGGAATTTCATATTTGAATAGTCAAAGTTCATTTTGAAAAAGTTAATTATGCATGTTTGTAGGGCCGTAAACGAACCGAACGTTCGGCGAACAGTTCGTGAACCGTTCGGCGGGAAGTTCGTTTATGTTCGTTCGATAAGCTTAACGAACGAACACGAACAAAAAATTTCGTTCGATAAGCTTAACGAACAAACACGAACAAAGGTCTCGTTCGTTCGACTGCGTTTGTGAACGTTCGGTAATATGTTCATTTATGTTCGTTCATGTTTGTTCGTTTTTGTCTGTTCGTGTTCGGTTTTTTATGTTTATTTTTCTAAAAGTTTTTAGTGTTTTATTAATTTTTTACTTTCCCCATATGTATTATTTCCCTCTCTCTGGCCCTCTCCCTCTTTTGATATCACGCTCCTTGCTTATCTCTAATCGATTGAACCCAATATTATCCATCCCTTCAATCTTTAAATTGTTATATTTAACTACTTTCGTTGTGTACAATTTTTAAGATTAACGCTGCCTTTTTTAATTTTCAAAATTAAACTTCATTTGTGTTCGTTTGCGTTCGTGGTTAGTGTTCACGAACTGTTCGCGAACAACCAAAATTCCTTAACGAACGAACACGAACACAAACTTCTGTTCATCATGTGTTCGCGAACAGTTCACGAACATCCAAATTTCCTTAACGAACGAACACGAACATAGCCTTGTTCGTGTTCGTTTGGTTCGTTTACAGCCCTACATGTTTGTTTTGGAATTCTTTTTTTAATTTAAAATGGACTTATGTTGAATCTCTTTAAATAGTCGTCACCGTGCTTATTGACGGTTAAGTTGACAACTAGTTTTTTGTATGTAAAATACTAAGCAGGACAATGACCTCTGCACCTGAGGAAGGCTATAAGGCATCTTCATCAACTTCAGCACACACGTGTCGCAGTTTTTCCCTTGCAGAAATTCAAGCTGCAACCAAAAACTTTTCTGCTGAATTGGTTATTGGAAAGGGTGGATTTGGAACTGTTTACAAAGGTCAAATTTCCGGTGAAGAAGCTGGTCATGTGGTAGCCATCAAACGGTTGGATTCTATCTCCAACCAAGGGGAACTTGAGTTTAGGGCTGAGATTGATACTCTTTCTAAGTTGCGCCACTGTCACTTGGTGTCTCTCATTGGCTATTGTGATGATATCAAGGAGAAGGTCCTGGTTTATGAATATATGCCGAGTGGGACCCTCTACCATCATCTACATAAATCTCATACCCCCTTATGTTGGGTGACACGGCTCAAGATAGCCGTAGGTGCTGCACGTGGTATGGACTACCTTCACACCGGTGTAGGCACCCGATATGGAGTCATACACCGTGATGTGAAGAGTACAAACATTCTTTTAGATGCAAACATGGCAGCTATGATTTCGGATTTTGGGTTGTCCAAAATCGACCCAACCAACCTATCGATTTCTTGTATTGATGCTAGTGTTAAGGGCACATTCGGATATCTTGATCCAGACTTTTTTTATACTAGAAAATTAACAAGGAAAACAGATGTGTATGCATTTGGAGTTGTATTATTCGAATTGCTCTCGGGAAGGCTTGCAGTAGACCTAGACAAAGAGGAGGAGGACCAATGTAGTTTGGTAAGGTGGGCTAAAAATTGTGTAAAAAAAAGAAAATTAGATCAGATGGTTGATCCTAGTATCAAGGGAACGATTTCTACTAAATGTTTAAGAGGGTTTGCTAAAATGGCAGCTCGTTGTGTGGACAATGATCCGGAAAAACGGCCTACCATGGGTGAGCTAGTGACCTCACTGCAGGCTTTACTAAAACTACAGGAGAAATCTAACCGTTCTTCGCAGTCATCAAGCAAAATGGGTTTCCCTTGGAGGATTAATCAATATTTTGTTTCCACAACTAAACCAAACTAAGGTATGCACAAACTTTCATTAGTGTTGTACATGCAAATATGCAGTCAATATTTTGACTTTTATCCCCTTTTTTTTCAGGTTCTTAGACCAAAGTGGAACAAGTTCCCAAAAAGAGCCTTGACAAAAAGAATTAGCACTATGAATGAGTGATCAGACGTCAAATTGTTCACATGTGAAAAGAAGAGCAGGTGGACCATGAATCTCAATGGGACCGGAAATTTTGTTGCAAGGAAGAAAGGTGGCTGTTGGTTGTTTCCTGTAGCTGGAAACTCCATTTTTTGTCTAGTAAAGAAGGCGAACAAAGAGGCAGGTTGTAAAACGAGCTTCACAGCTGTAGATTTGATCTGTTGAGAATGTCACTGGCGGGAATACAGGGCTAAATAATCTTCTTATCAATACATGTATTGATTCTATGAAGGGCTTAATATCGGACTTCCCAACTCGATATCATTCATTCTTATGCATGCTAAATTAGTTGTAGAATTTTTCTGTGAGTTTTTCATTTTTTTAATATAGTTCACACGATCAACACTTATCATATACCTCATAAATAATGATATAATTGTATTTGTTGATACCCGCCTAGGCATACAATCATACATGTTTAAAGAGAAACACTACTACAGAATTGTGTTTGCAACAGCCAAAACTGCCACAATCTCGGCTGAAAATACCTTTGCCGCTAATCTGTTTTGGTGGCACTGTTTGCGACGAACTTTATCGACCTAAAGAGCCATCGCTAATTTGTGACAGTAACTGAAGGGGTATGGTCCCGGATCTCACGTCAGCATGACCGCGAGTGACCATTACCCTTATCAGAAACCCCCACCAGCAAGAACCTATCTGTGTTCGTGCGGGCACGCACGAACACAGCAGTCGAATCCAATCGGTCAAGCGATAGGAAGACTTACCTTGTGTATAAAAACGGGTGTACGCATAGCGACGCGGCCTAGCACCGCATCCTATGAACATTTTCGTCATGACAAAGGATCTGGACAACAGCAACAGTCACCACAAGTGGCGATGCGGCCTGACACCGCATCATACAGTCATCGCCAGAGTGAGAACGCGGAAACAACAGTAATTTCCGCAGGCAGCGATACCGCGCAGCACCGCATCCTGCCCACAAGGCAAGTGGGACTGACACCACAGGGCAAGTGGCACCAGTGACAGTCGCCTGTCAGCCCATACGTAAGCAACAGACTGACACCACAGTAGGACGTGGCTTCACCTCCACAGCCGACAAGCCTGACACACCTCCATGAGGGCGGCGCTTCTTCAGTCTGTCAGCTCAACCACCCCCCTTCACTCCTCGGCTATGAATACCCATCCCAAACCAGGTTTGAGGTATCTCTTCACAACACTCTCACTACTACTACTATCACACACTTTGCTTCTCAAGCAAATTACTAATTTTCACGCCGGAGAGTGGTAACAAGGAGCACCCCCCACCCAAATCCTCATTGTTACGAGTCACGGTGTGTTTTCCTTGTGCAAGAGACAACCCAGCTGACGGTCCAGCCACCGATCCTCGGAAAGAAGGGATTAACCTTACTTGACGAGACCAGTGAATTAACCTCTCTTGGTTAACCACTGTTTCATCATTGGCGCCCACCGCTACTCTTAGCACTTTTTCACATCTCTTCCTTTCTTGGGATCATGTCTGATCGTCCAAATAATGCAACCGGGGAAAATCTAAACCCCGCAAACCCAGGGCCTGCGGGGACAGCTCCCCCAGCCCAAAATGTTGGCCACATAGGCACATCTGCAGCAGGGGGCACTCCCCCCGCATCTTCAACAGATTTTTCACAGTATGTTACTGTGATACTTCCAGGCATGGACCTTCATACCTGGTATCTCCAACAATAAACTATGTTGGCCGTAGCATACAATAAAGCTTGCGCTGACGCGCAAATTCCAGGCGGTCCCACCCCCACACCACATACATCTGCGAGTCGTATCTTGCAATACGACGGCAGGGTCCCCACACACCCAACCTATCGCAGTAGGCACGAAGACCGCGGTTCCTCTTACTGGGACGTCCGCACACTTGATAAGGACGATTCCTCATATGGGTCCCGCCGTAGAGGCCCTATACAGAGCCGCCTAGGCCCTCATGGCGAAATTAGGCGGCAGTGTACAGCCCATCGCGGTTCCGGCATCCATAGCCGTCTGGGACCTCAGTCCCACAACGAAGAGTATGGTCGTACCTATCCTGAAGACCATACATATTGCGGGGAATCCCACACAACCAACAGCAGACCGGGAGGACACAATTATGTTCCTCCCGCTGAACCCCGCACAACATACCTCCGCGCTGCAAATCGCAACCAGAGCCAACCCTACAGACCCAAATCCGCGGCCAAAAACTCTAAATTCGTCACGGAGATTGCCCGCGCTGATATCACCACGACTAAATTCTCGCTAACGATTGGGAAATATAGTGGTTCGTCCGACCCGGACGATCACATGAACATCTTCACCGGCGCCGGTTGCAATGGCAAATGGGACGAGGCCACTTGGTGTCATTTTTCCCCAGACCCTTACTGGTCTGTCAAGGGCTTGGTTCGATTCTTTGCCAGTTGGATCACTGGCCTCATTTGAGGACCTGCAAGCAAGGTTTCTCGTACATTTCAGCCAGCAGCGACGTCACAAACGTGATTCTATGGACGTCATGAACATCTGGCGGGGAGACAACGAAACTCTGGAATCATTTGTCGTCCGCTACAATAAAAAGTGCCTGGAGATAGGCGCTGTCGCAGACCAAATGGCACGTAACCATTTCATTCAAGCCATAAAAGACGAAGAAATGATTATGACCATCTCAGGCAAGGAGGGCTTGCTAGAAAAATGGGACGACGTCATGGCCGCTGTCAAGACGTACGCCCAAACTTAGCGGTCTCTCAAACCGCACATTACTAAGGCACAACCCCAAGCGGAAGGCCAGTCCTCCCGCCAAGACTCCAGGCGCAATAACAAGCGCAACCGCGGCACGTGGAATCGCGGCAGCGATTACAAACCATACGTCCTGCGTAGCTACCAGCCCGACGCAAGGGCAACGATCAATGCCCAACGTGACAATCGGGCATCAAAGAAGGAATCTCGGGACCGCAACTGGACCGAGATTAACCAGTCGCCAAGCGACGTCCTCCTCACGGACGCGCAATTCTTGCGACCGGTCTAACCGATGAAGTTCAAAAAGAACCAGAATCTCACACTTTACTGTGAGTATCACAAGGACTCGAGCCACACAACCAATAACTGGATTAGTCTCCGACTGGAGATTGAGCGAGCCCTGAAAGAGGGGAAGTTGCAACATCTGTTGCCAGCTACGCAAAAACAAACCAAACGCATTACCCCCCACAACGAGGGCACCTCCACGGGTAAACGGACCATGTACGTGGCCTCAACCCACATGATCAATAGAGAACGTGGAAAGCCGCGCAAGGTGGCACGAAGACTGGACAATGACTGGAGAGATAAACAAGTCGTCTTTCCAAAATTCCGAGGCGGACTGCGCGACAGGCACACCGTCGTTATCACAGGCTACCTGGCTCACTACTGCACGAAGCGATTATTCATCGACCCGGGCAGTACATCGGACATCATATATGAGCAGTGCTTCAACCAGCTTGATCAAGAAGACAAGGATCGGTTGTAGCCGGTAGATTACCCTTTGGCCCGATTTGCGGGGGAAACCGTATTCCCCTGAGCCAAATAACTTTCCCCGTGCGCCTCACCAATGGAAGGCACACGCGAATAGAGGAGGTAAACTTCATGGTTTTACCCCACACCTCCAAATACGACGTACTTCTCGGGAGGGAGTATCAAGGCGATTTTAACATTATTACATACGTCCCCCACTCTGCCATCGGTTTCCCAACCGAGACGGGGGTCGCGATAATATACTCCCGCAGAGAAGTTATAACTACGGACGAGGTGCGTCCAACAAAGACGGCAAGGCTCACCCCCAACACCCAACCGGAGAAATGGGTTCTTAATGCAAGACACCCAGAACAAATGGTCACTTTGGGTCATGCCTTGTCCAACAACATCAGAGCGCGCCTGAAGCAACTGCTCTTCAGGAATCAAGATATTTTCGCATGGACACCCGCAGACATGACAGGGGTGCCACGCGAAGTCGCACAACATTTCTTGAATACCTTGCCAGGTATCAAGCTAGTGATCCAAGGCCAACGCCACCTTGGATCCGCAAAAAACGAGGCGATCCATGAGAAGGTCAAAGAACTGCTCTCCGCAGGCATCCTGCGGGAAGTCAAATACCAGACTTAGTTATCCAACCCAGTCATGGTAGAAAAACCAAACGGGGGCTGGCGCATGTGCGTCGATTATAAAGATCTCAACAAAGCCTACCCAAAGACTGTTATGCACTTCTTGAAATCGACGAGAAGGTCGATAACCTCGCCCCGTTTCGATGGAAGTGCTTCCTCGATTGCTACAAAGGCTATCACCAAGTACAAATGGCAATCGAGGATGAAGATAAAACGGCATTCCGCACACCTATCGGGAATTACTGTTATACAAAAATGTTGTTTGGGTTGCGCAACGCGGGCGCAACCTATCAAAAGTTGATGAACGACACTTTTGGTGATCAAATCAGCAAAAGTGTCGAGATCTACATGGACGACCTGGTCTTCATGAGCATGGAAGAGGATACCATGCTCACCGATATTGAAAGAACATTCCAGACTCTGCGTAGCGTCAACATGAAGCTTAATCCAGGGAAATGCTCATTTGGAATGGAAGAAGGCAAATTCCTTGGATTCATCGTAGCTAAAGATGGATTCAAGGTGAACCCGGAAAAAGTTCAGGCGATCGAGCGCATGCCATCGCCTTCCACGATGAAAGAAATGCAACGACTAGCTGGCAGGCTAGCCGCACTGAACAGATTCTTAGCCAATCACGCAGCTAAATCTTACCCTTTCATCAAAACTCTGCGGAACTGCTTAAAAAAGGAACAGTTCAGTGGACCGCAGAGGCTGAAAACGCTTTCGGGGAGATGAAAAAGTGTCTGATCCAACTCCCAACTCTAACCGCACCACGCAAGAAAGAACCACTTATCTTGTACCTATCTGCCGCAGATAACGCGGTAGGCGCGGTACTCATTGTAGAGCGGGAGGGGATTCAAACACCCATTTACTACA
Source organism: Helianthus annuus (assembly GCF_002127325.2). Classification (NCBI taxonomy): domain Eukaryota; kingdom Viridiplantae; phylum Streptophyta; class Magnoliopsida; order Asterales; family Asteraceae; genus Helianthus; species Helianthus annuus. Next base: position 33,092,111 of record NC_035441.2, on the reverse strand, counting down.
TCAGCAAAATGCTCAACGACCCAGAGACAAGGTACTCCATCACGGAGAAATTGGTACTCGCACTGGTGCACGCATCAAGACGGTTACGACGTTACTTTGCAAATCACGTCATCACCGTATTAACCAATTACAGGATTAGGCCGATCCTCTCTAAGCCCGACATCTCTGGGAGATTGGCAAAATGGGCTATTGAGCTAGGCGCGCACACATTGATCTACAAACCGCGTCCCGCGATCAAAAGCCAAGTTATAGCTGACTTCGTTGCCGAAGTACCGGCGAATCGCATCCAAGAATGCGAAGAAGAACAAAACTCTACCTCACCACCATCCATAATGGATACTTGGGCACTATATACCGATGATGCATTCAACGAGTATGGTGCAGGTGCGAATCTGCGACTCGTCAGCCCCGATGGTCAAGAGCTCACACATGTAATCCGCCTCGATTTCAAAAGCACCAATAATGAGGCAGAGTATGAGGCTCTACTGGCCGGGCTGCGTTTGGCAGTCAAACTCGGCGTCCAACACTTGGAGGCACACGTCGATTCACTACTCGTTGCAGGCCAAGTGCGCGACGACTATGCCGCAAAAGGGGATATCATGATCCTCTATCTCGAACAAGCCCTGCAACTTAAAGCAAAGTTCACTTCCTTCAATATCCGCCATACCAGCAGGAGTGAAAACAAACCTGCGGATGCACTTTCAAAACTCGCATCCACTAGCTTCCAACATCTGACAAAGGAGATACGCATTGAGATTCTGCAGAATCCCTGAGTACCCCTGCGCCAAGTCAACGTCATCCAGTACGGTACAACATCCTGGATAACACCAATCATTGCATACTTGCAATCAAGTGTTACTCTCGAAAGCAAAGCAGAGGCACGCAACTTGCAATACAAAGCGTGCCATTATCAGATGGGAGACGATATTTTATACCGCAAATCATACCTGGGGCCACTCCTACGATGCGTCGATCCCCCAAGATGCCACGTATCTAATCAGAGAGATACACGACGGAATATGTGGCATACACGTGGGCCCACGCATGGTAGTGGCCAAAATCATGAATGTCGGGTACTACTGGTCTGGCATGCACCTGGACGCGATAAAGGTCTTGCGCAAGTGTTTCAATTGCCAGCGACATGCTCCCAAAACCTTGTGCCCCAAGAACAACCTGATCCCCGTCACTACCGCATGGCCATTTCAAAAATGGGCAATCGATGTGGTAGGGTCATTCCCAGACGCACCAGGTGCGGTGAAGTTTATCATAGTGGCTGTTGACTATTTCACCAAATGGGTAGAAGCAAAACTGCTAGCCTCTACCATCACTATGATAAAAAGGAAATTTGTTTGGGAACATATCATCTAGCGTTTCGGTTTGCCAATGTGCATCGTTATCGATAACGGCACCAACTTCGCGGCCGAAGACTTTCAAAAATGGCTAAAGGAACTAAACATTGAACACATATTCTCCTCAGTGGCGCATCCGCAAGGGAACAGCCAAGTAGAGAGTATCAATAAAAGTTTAGCCGAAGACATCAAGGCACGGTTGGGAACAGCTAGACGCGGTTGAGTCGATGAGCTCCCTAGTATCTTATGGGCTCACAGGATTAGCCCAAAGACAAGTAACGGTGAGACACCCTTCAGCCTGGTCTATGGCTCGGAGGCGGTGATCCCCGCTGAAGTAGGTCTCCCTTCACCCCGAATGTTGGCTATCAACAAGATAGACAAAAGCGTGAAAACGCAGCAATCAACGAGGCCAAGTACAAAACCAAACTTGAAAAGTACTACAATGCACGCGTTCGCGTTTGTACCTTCAACCCGGGAGACTACGTCCTTCGCGATAATGAAGCGTCTAACGCGGAACGCACAGGGAAACTTACCCCCAAATGGGAAGGACCCTACCTCATCGAAGAGGTCCTGGGAAAAGGCGCATATAAACTACAAACATTAGAAGGCGAACCTATCGCACGCACATGAAATGCACAGCAACTTCGACGCTGTTACATATAAGCCATGTTTTACATTTTCTATGTAACCTACCGGGCCGCAGGCCATTTGTAAATAAATAAATAAACGATTTAATACTATATTGTTTGTTTCTTTCTATTACAAATGCGTGTTCCACTTTGCGGTATCTGCAAAAACAGATTGGCAATTTCTTCATTCGCGATACCCACACAAAGTGGTGACCACACACAAATATTGTAATAGGCCAGCAAAGGCAAAACATTAAATGTCTATCCGGCTGGATACGCACATACGGTTTTCATAAAACCTACATAATTCCTAAACCTTAACGGGATAAAAACAGGAATTGACTAATGCTCGTACAACAAAGGTATAGAGTATACTCAACTGCGCTTTACAGCCAACAGAGTCATCCATATACGCGCTCACACAAAGACAAAGTAAATTTTTTTACACACTTTGAGCCGCACATACTTGCATATCGCCTAGATATGAAAAAGGCAAATTCAGACTTAATGTTATTCACAATAACATTAACTTATACAGATTCAAGAATGCAAGTAGTAAAAAAGACTTGTACAAATTGAACAAGAAGATGAACTTTGAATTCCAAAAAATTTCTACACCTACGCGGTGCACAAGAAATTTACATAAAGTTTTCTACACCTAGAAATTTACAAAGAAGAGATCAAAAAGGGCACGCAGGCCAACCTAGTCCTTCTTTGTACCACTGGTACCCGCATCACCCTTGCCACTACCAGCGGTCTCTTCCTCCTCTTCCTCTTCAGGATCACCAAACAACAACCGCAAGCGGTCCACGTAATCCTCCGCCTCCAAGTAGTTATCAATATCATTAATGGCGGAAATGGACAGGTTGTTGTATGCCTCAATGGCTACAGCATACCGCGCTTCAGTATCTACGCCTTGGAACCCAGACCTTTCATCCGTAAATTTGCTTCGGTACAAGGGGTTCATGTGGCTAATGCATCGATGGTAACCAGCCTTGAATCCTGCCTCCCCCGCGCGCTCCTTAAGCTCATTCATAGCAGCTGCGTTTTCAGGCGCGTCAAGAATGGTTCCAACAATCTGCAAAACACAAATAATAAATTTAGCAAAGGCAAAACTAAAGATAGCAAAGGCAACGGATACTTACATGCCCGATACCGTGATAACGCATCCAGTCATGGTCGGCCTTAAGCTGATCCAAAGAAGACATCAGGCTATCTCTAGCCTCAGCAGCTTCCCTTGCCCGCGCTTCACCTTCAACCGCGTGGGCAGTGACATCCTCAAGAATAGTCACTTGGCTCTGCACTTCAGCCTATCAACAACAAAGGAAACACAAGTATAGAATGATACTCCAGTATACTTGTAAAACAGAGGAAGAAACTCAAGAGCAAAAGCAACTCATACCTTGAGGCCCTCAACAGTCTTGTTTAAATTGGTGCGGTCAGCATTCACCTCTTCAAGACCCTTGGCAGCGCGGGCCTCCGCCTCCTTAGCAACCGCCTCAGTTGCGGCTTTCTCCTTTACCAAAGCAGCATTCGCCGCCTTGAGATTGGTCAGATCCTGACGAACACAAAATAGCTTTTCATTCTGTATTGCCCAAAATTCTTTCAAACTCTTGCGCTCATCAGAAAGCAATTTTGAAAGAGTACGAACCTGTTTAAGGCCAACAGTTGCAGCCCACTCCTCAGTCTGCTTATACTGCTCAAAAGCAGCCTTCTCCCTTTCAAGCTGCTCCGCACCATCCCGAGCAGCCTTAGCAACCGCCTCGGCCTCAACCCGCAGGCGAGCATTCTCCTCCTCCTTGCGTCCCAAAACCTTGTAGTCTTCCATAATACCATTCGCCATTATGGAACTCTCAACAAGCATGGAGGAGAGTTGGTTTATCCGATTTTCACGAGATAAACCGCGGGCCCGTAAAACCTCAAACGGTATGCCCAAACCACTCAAAATATCCCTACAAGCAGAGGGATCAGTAGAAACATCATCCCCTTGCATAACGTTCCAATGAGGACGATGATAATTCACACCTCGGTCTTCGGTATAGGTACAGAAGTAGAACTCCAACTCAGACTCACCCGGCTGAATGGATGGTTCTTTAAAACCCGTACCCCCAGAGGCAGAACCGGAAACTAGTATGAGAGATACCTGCCACCTGCGGCACCAAAGGAGGAACAACAGCAGGCTCATGCTTTTTCCTCTGGCGAAACCGCACAGTTTTCTCCACCTGTTTTTCGGGAACACCCTTCGCTTCAGTGTCTCCCAAAGCCCCAAGATCACTTGCGTTTAAATCATCAAACAAGCAAATTAGCAAGTCCATCTTCTTTACAAAGCAAGAAGAAAATTATCTACTATACCTTTGCCTTACGGCAGTGGTGCCTGCATCACATCGAGATCAGGAATGCGGAAGTTGTCGCGAATGGTAAAGTTAAAACCTTCTTCACCTTCCGCACATGCAAGCACCTCCACCTTGCCCTTGAAATCCGGATCGAATATTCTCCAAAGGGCAGCATCCTCTGATAGTACATTTGCAAAAAAATTCAATGCAAAAGATAAGGAAGTCAGAAACCGCACAGGAAGAAAGGTACTTACCACCACTTTTCTCCAGCACAACGGGCCTCGCCTTCCTGCTCGCCCTCCCAAGCATCATCCACAACACCCACAACTGCGTGTTGCTCAGTCTCTGCCACTCAATGGTCCGCAACATTGGGAACCAGTCCACCGTGTCAGCCCTGGGGACAGCAATAGTCTCCGAAATGATCGTCTCGGTCACAATCCGAAAAGTTAACTTTGCAGTGACCGCGGCAGCCTTGATATAGAAGAACTTTGTGTTCCACTTTGTAATACCCTTGGGAGGGGTCATCAACTTGGGACTACCTTCCCGTTGACGGAAGGAAAAGAACCCTAGTGACACCGTCATTTGATAGAATCGTCGGAAATCCCCGACAGTGCGCTCTATACCGAGAGCACGAAGGGTATATTCAAAATTCCGAATCCAGATCATGTCATACGGATTCAGTTGAGAGATATGGAGTTTATATCATTCCAGTACATCGGCGACAAACACAGTCAACGGTAACCGGAGGTTACAGTCACCGAAGAAATCTGCCCACATGGTGACGTAACCGGCTGGAGCATCAGCACCGGCATCACCCTCTTGTGGGTAGACAACCCCATATTCACGAGGCATCTGAACCTCAGTCATAAGATGATCGAAAGAGGATTTCGGCCATTTCAGCACCGGCAGACCACCACCTGGTGCACCACCTTCCTCCTCCTCCGCCGCCGCCGGTGACGAAGGATTAGGGTTCTCACCCTCAGTAGCATGAGGATTAGATGGTTCAGCCATTGTAACGAAGAAGACAGAGAGTAAAAGATGAGTTCAAAAACTTAAGAACCTCACCGGAAAATCAAATAAATAATCGAAGACGACGAAGGAATATTTCTTTCTCTCACCAGAATTTTTTTGAAATTTTGAACAAGTGAGGGGAAATTCCAAACAGTTTCCCCTTATATACTCATCGCAATAAATGCGGAGCAGAAACCGAAACGTCATGGGTATACAGAACAAACCACACAGCGACACGTGTAGAGCGACGGTTCCGCTGACGGTTACCACGCGCGAGTGGCCGCCCACGCGCCTGACAAAAGAGACTTTTACACTCCTGCTACAGTGCAGCGATTGTCTCGGGCAGTGCAAACGTCCTTTCATTCAAGCACATGTCAAGCAAATCTCACCAACTTCCACCAACTCGCACGTGCGGTCTACAACGTTTGCAAAAAGCTACAAATGAAGATAACTCTCATGTACGCGGCATGCGGTTCCTAAACCATAACCTAGACCGCATGTCGTTTTTTACATCCCCTCAACAAATAGAAAAAATATATTTACACCATGTAAAGGGGATAAATCAATATCCGCATGAACCCACGAGCACACGTGGAATATGCGGAGATGACACACACGAGCCCGTAGAGGTGTGTCAGATACTCAGAACCAGCGTTGTTCTTTGGACTGCGAAAACCGCTTCTCAGGAACAACAAAACCGCATCACCTTGAAGTTCTTCAAGCTTCAAATCCCTCGTGTCCGGTTCACAATCACAGAGGGGACGCAAACAGCTTCTCGTTAGGGAAAAGGATAAGTATGATGAGCGACCGCACATCAGCAACCCTGACTCCTGATCCTTCAAGAGCCATACCCAAGTACAAAGCTCTTTTAAAGCGAGTCTTCTGTTACAAACCGCAGACACTCATGAGTCACTGCGGTTACACATAAAGCTCCGCGATCGGTAGCTACGGAAGAGCCACAACTAAGTCATCGCGCAGATGAACGAAACTAGTTCAAGGAAAATTGTTTCCCATTGAAGCGTGAAGGAAAGTGGCTACAGAATGAATGCAGACGATTTCACCCAGATTCCAAAGCATCTAAGGTGATCTCCTTGAGCAACAAGCCAAGGAACAGTGGTAACAAGTCTGCTTATGACTTTTTTGCCCACTTATGAGCCGCATAGAATAAACAATGGTGGGCATTACCATGCCTATGACCATGTTTACTTGACCATTAGCCAGATTCACATTGTTCAACCAAACACGGCCAACAATGACGCAAGTACCCCACATTGTTCAACCAAACATGGCCAACAATGCAACGTAACGAGGTAACGGCAAAGGACATGCGGTTACTTGAGAGCTAACTGGAAGAACATGAACACCCCATAAAATAGGGATCATCTTTACATGTCCAGTTGCTGAACATAGAGCTTGAGCAAAGCACCTACAGCATTGCATCAGCTACCGCAGAGGTTACAACTAGAGTTGCGGACGCGGAGTTCTCTCGACACACCTGAATGGGTTCGTGTGTGTCACTTCCGCATATTCCACGTGTGCTCGTGAGTGATGCGGAAAATGTAATATATCACCGTCTCAAAGGTTGGTTCGAACCCAGCCGACATCTTCAATCACGATTTCAGAAGTTGGTTCGACACACCAACATGTGGCAATCAACCTGATGACATCAGAAAAAGGTAGACCATACTACCGGATCAAAAAACCCTAGGCTGAGAATTTCGCATCAGACGAAACTTGCTCATCGGTACGGAAGATACGTCACACGACTCTACCAGATCCCCAACTTGATTTACGAAAAGCGGGAGCCATCTACATGGCCTAGAATCTTCTCCGGACTCCAAACTACCTTCTAGACACCATAGTCCAGTACTCCTCATACATGCAACTTGCATGAGGAAGCAACACTAGAATGGGGGGGACATGAAGGGGTACGGTCCCAGATCTCGCGTCAGCATGACCGCAAGTGACCATTACCCTTATCAAAAACCCCCACCAGCAAGAACCTATCTGTGTCCGTGCGGGCACGCGCGAACACATCGGTCGAATCTAATCGGTCAAGCGATAGGAAGACTTACCTTGTGTATGAAAACGGGTGTACGCATAGCGATGCGGCCTAGCACCACATCCTATGAACATTTTCGTCATGACAAGGGATCTGGACAACAGCAACAGTCACCACAAGTGGCGATGCGGCCTGGCACCGCATCCTACAGTCGTCGCCAGAGTGAGAACGAGTAAACAACATTAATTTCCGCAGGCAGCGATGCCGCGCAGCACCGCATCTTGCCCACAAGGCAAGTGGGACTGACACCACAAGGCAAGTGGCACCAGTGACAGTCGCCTTTCAGCCCATACGTAAGCAACAGACTGACACCGCAGTAGGACGTGGCTTCACCTTCACAGCCGACAAGCCTGACACACCTGCATGAGGGCGGCGCGTCGTCAGTCTGTCAGCTCAACCACCCTCCTTCACTCCTCGACTATAAATACCCATCCCAAGCCAGGTTTGAGGTATCTCTTCACAACTCTCTCACTACTACTATCACACACTTTGCTTCTCAAGCAAATTATTGATTCTCACGCCGGAGAGTGGTAACAAGGAGCACCCCCCACCCAAATCCTTCTTGTTACGAGTCACGGTGTGTTTTCCATGTGCAGGAGACAGCTTAGCTGACGGTCCAGCCACCGATCATCGGAAAGAAGGGATTAACCCTACTTGACGAGACCCGTGAATTAACCTCTCTTGGTTAACCACTGTTTCATCAGTAACTTTTTGCAAAGAAACTTGCGTTCATAGGCAGATTTAATGACTGTACAATTTCGAACCCTTTTGCAACATGTTTAGACCAGACAAATTTGAGAAATTTGCTACAATTTTTTTATATTAAAATGCCCTTTTTAAAAACTTTATAGTTTATTCTTGTGTATTCAGATTCCATAAATATATACAAATCAAACCAAGAATTAAATTAAAAAAATTCTTAAAAGTGAACAAAATATCCATATTTGAGTTTGGAATTTTTACAAAATACAAGGATTGTTTGACTTCTGAAGCTGACTGCGTTTTTGTATTGGATGTGTTAATATTTTGACTCTAAAACTCTATGAAGTGATTTTTCAAAAGTCGTAAATTCAGTCAAGATATTCTTTATAAAGTGCTTGTTTTTCGTTAACAACTAATTCTTCCCCAAGCTCCTGCTCACTCACTTTTTTACTGTTTCACTAACTCAGAAGGAAAATAAAAACATAAGCAAAAAAAGAAGCAGAGCTTACTGAAACAAAGCATATGGTGGGACCTTATGAGGCTCATTTGACTTTAGTTCCAACTCGGCAACTAGGCCTGCCAAAACCGGCAGGTTGGGTTAGGCGGCATAACGGGTCAAAACAGGCCTCTATACACTACTTTTGAAACATCCATCACATAAAGATCTTCACCTGAACTTCCAAAGTTCAGAATTTTAAAGTTTAACCACGGAAATTGGTTATGACTTCTTGAAAACATATTATTATCCCAGGTAAGGTGCTGGAACTGATGATTAAACTGCAAAACAATCAATGTGACCACATACAGGCCTGCCCAAGCTCAAGTATATAATGCCTTCTTACACTTCTTATTTTCTAGGAGCATTTATAGAATAACTTAACCCTCTATTAATTATCGAAATTACTTTTCAATTCAATATCTTGATGCATATGACATATACTTTCTCTCTCTCATTTGGAGCCCCTTTATATAGCAGGCTTCATGTTCAGGTTTATATAACAGAGGAGAGAATAGATCCATGGCCGTTGCTTTATGATCCAACGGTGTGGATGAGATCTTGTACGCGTTCAGCAATTACGAATAGTGTAAAACTTGCACTTTCATGGTGGAGTTTGATAGGTGATGGTGTGTGACGGTGAGGTTAGACGGTAGGTCGGTGGTATATATAAAAAACTAAAATTTCGTTTGGGCTTGTTTAGGCTTGATCTTTTCAAACATTTATCATCAACAGTCCAATACTTTCTTGAGAAGCGATCCCCAAGTGTTCTGTTGTTTCTAACTCCTTCGTAACTGTTGACTTTTCCTTCTTTTTTTATTTATTGTTATTATTTTTTTTCACTTTGAATTGGCAGGGTTTCTTTTGACATAAATAAATTGGTAGTTATTTGATATCCGTAGGTTTTTGTCAAATGATCTATGTAAGTTAATAGAGAGCCAATAATTGATTATTATCCTTCTAAGTATGAACAAACCTATATTTCCAGTTACAGGCGGTAACTGCTGCTGGAGCTTTTCTACATGGGCTGGAGGATGAATACTATAAGGTACTACTTATGCTGATGTACTGCATTTCTTATATTAATTCTTATCCATATACTTAGGAACGGGTCTATTCGGGTTATGTTTAATCTAAAATGGGAAAACTTAACAATTTATTCATAAATGAATCAAATCAAATGGGCCAAACAGCTAGATATTAATTTAATTTTCTTTTATTGATATTTAAGTGATGTGAGTCCTCTATAATTAACTTATATGAATCGTACTGTAATTGTCGCACCCCGATTTCCACGTGTTTCACCGGTGGGCCCGGTGGGGGATTACCTTGACGTAGTTGGCAACAATATAGTCAAACCACAATATTTAAATGCACAGCGGAAGCATAAAGATAGTTTATATTTCAACCATCGATTGTAATATCCAAGTATCACGAATAGTCGAAAATAAATCCACAGGGGATCAAAATGAAAATATAAATATTGTTCAACAGATATGGCATCCCAAGCTTGCGAGACTCTAACGACGCTTAAGGAGTGGCCAGCCTATTACGTGTAGAACCTGCATTAATCTTTTTGGGGAAAATACGTCAGTTTACACTTGTAAATACATTCAACCGACACTTTTGTAAAATGTTTAATAAAATTGAATTGAATGCACAAGGCACAAACTCTTTTTATCTTGGGAAAATTTATAAACCAAATCTTGTAAAAGAATTACATATTCGCTATGGGTTCGGTCGCCCGGGTCGTGCCGGGTTAAAGGTTAATAGACACACCACATAGCATAAAACCGTGGCGGGAAAACCAACGGTTATACCATTATAATTATGGACACATTGTCGGGTGTACGTCTACACCCGCGTGTCAAGGTCGTGACCATTTCGTAAAATGCTGCCAAGGATATCCGGGACATGGTCATTAAGCTCCCAAAGGCGTAAAGCCAACAAAACCAATTTTTAAAATGGGTCACACTGAAAACACCCAACTACTAATGAATTGGGGTCAATTGCCCGACCAAGCGGTATTTTAAATACCGTAACCCAAGCCCATATAACGGAAAATAAGTTAAAAGTATTTACCTGAGTAAGTAATAACCTCAATCAAACAAATGCAAGTATCTTTTACTGGTCTCCTACTCTGGAACGAAGGTTTAAAAAACCTATTAGAATCCTAACGGGTCTTTAATTTAGCCTTAACTTAGACCGGTCAGTTTCGAAGGATAATTACGGTTTAATCGCGTGAAAGGCGAAAACCGGGAATGGAACGTGGTTTGGACCCAACAAGTTTGAAGACTTGTTTTATATGGGTATAATAACCACACTCTGGATTTTAAAGTAAAAATAATAAGGTTTGACCCGTTTCGGCTAGTTTATGTAAACTAGTTACATAAACCGAACCGTACGCGTGAAAGGCGTAACGGGTAACCGTAGGAGTCCTACACAGATTTCCTAAGTTAATATGCTCTAAAGAGGTTGTGGTATCAGTAGGATACCTTCCATTATGCCCATAACGAGTTTAATTCCAATATACGCCCCGTAGGGGTATTTCGGTCTTTTTAAAGATTATAAAAGAGGTTTCCGAGTTCTACAGGAAATCTGAGTTTTCCGAATAGTTTATAAAGTTAAAAATACTTTATTTATTATTTAAAATCAGTAGCAACTGGAATCGGGTCAAAAGACCATGTAGAACTCAAGTTATGTTCGAAAAGGGTATATTCGGTATTTACCGAATCGATGCCATAACCGCAGGTTATGAGCAGGTTAAAAATTATTAAAAATCTTTAAAAATCCCAAAATATTATTTTACATCAGTGTGTAAAAGGTTTGGTGTCGAAATTTGGGTTTAGATAGGCTTTATGCTAATTGCGCCGTTTAATTACTAAAGTTTCCGTAATTGCGCTATTTAGCATAACTCCTATTCTAGACCTCGGATTGACGTGAAATTTTAGGGACATGCTTAGAAATCAGTAACTAAGGTTATTGTCCTTTCACATGTCCAAAATTCTCGTTTTAAAGTAAAAAGGGCGTTATGGTCAACTTTTAGGCGTTTAACGGAAATGTGTAAAAGACTCGGACAAACAACGAACCGGTCACAGAGGGTTATACCATCATGTAACCTGGTCCTAAGAGAATCCTAAGGCATCATGTAACTTGGCTCTTCAAACTCTGTTTGGCCATCGTTTTCTTGCATATTGAGCCCTCAAAATTGACGTTTAGGGGCTTCAAGACTTATACCCATTTCGTTAAGTCCCCGGTTAACTTTATTGTTACCCGAAAAGTCCTAACTTTCAACGTTGACGTTTTAATCCCTCGCATACGAATTTGATCACAACTTGCTCATATGATAACGAAACTTTATGAAATTTTTTTTCGAGTATTCTAGTGAGCATAATTAACCGTTACAAAGCTCCGGGTTTGTCAAAAGGCCACTCAGAGGTATAACTTAAACATGTTGACACATTTGACCCCTGTAGTTTGTAATTCCTCGCTTTCTTCCACATTTCGTTCCGTACGATCCATGATTCATTCGTTTGACGGCACGAGCATCATTTAGGGTTACCGTACAGTATAATTATCCCTCGTTGACATCTTTAACCCTCGAATTTGCATACTTTCAATGTTTGTCAACTTTAGTCCTTTATTTAGTATTTAACACCACGTGTAAACCTAAGACACGTGTCAATACATTATTGGACGCAAAATTTCGAGGTGTTACATCCTCACCCCCTTAAAAGAAATCTTGACCTCGAGATTTATTGAAATAAATATGGGTACTTTTCTTTCATCGTGGACTCTACCTCCCACGTGTATTCGGGACCTCTACGAGCATCCCATTTTACCTTCACAATTGGTATATACTTCCTGCGAGGTTTCCTAACCTGTCGATACTCGATCGACACAGGTTTCTCAACGAACTTTAAGCTCTCATCGATGTGTACATCTGTATGCGGTATAACCAGTGATTCGTCAGCGAAACACTTCTTCAGGTTACAGATGTGGAACACATTGTGGGTACCACTGAGCTCCTCTGGTAAGTTTAATTTGTAGGCAACCGATCCGACACGTTCGATTACCTCGAAAGGTCCAATATATCTCGGGCTTAACTTGCCTTTCTTACCGAATCGCATCACCCCCTTCCAGGGTGATACCTTAAGCAAAACCTTGTCGCCTACTTCGAAATTGAAAGGCTTACGCTTCAAATCTGCGTAGCTCTTCTGCCTGTCCCGGGCAACATTCAATCGATCGCGAATTTAGACAATCTTGTCCGTTGTTTCAAAAATTATATCAGGTCCTGTCATCTGGACATCTCCAACTTCTGCCCAACAAACGGGCGTTCTACACTTTCTACCATATAAAGCTTCAAAAGGTGCAGCCTTAATGCTCGTATGGTAACTGTTGTAATAGGAGAATTCGACCAATGGTAGGTGTTTATCCCAACTACCACCTAAGTCGATCGCACATGCACGAAGCATGTCTTCCAACGTTTGGATTGTACGCTCACTCTGTCCATCTGTCTGAGGGTGGTAAGCCATACTAAAGTTCAAACGTGTGCCCAAAGATTGTTGGAAACTTTTCCAAAAGTGTGACGTGTATCTGGTATCCCTATCAGAGATGATAGACACAGGCACGCCATGAAGGGCTACAATCTTATCTACAAACAACTGGGCTAGTATATCGGAGCTATGAGTCTCCTTTATGGGTAGGAAATGTGCTGACTTAGTCAGTCTGTCCACTATTACCCATATTGTATCGTTTCCCTTCTTTGTTCTTGGTAACTTGGTGATGAAATCCATCCTTACCATTTCCCATTTCCACTCGGGAAGTTCGGGCTGTTGTAGCAAGCCTGACGGCTTTTGGTGTTCAGCTTTCACTTGCGCACAAGTCAAACACTTTGCTACGTAGGTGGCTATAGACTTCTTCAAGCCTATCCACCAAAAGTTTGCCTTCAAGTCCTGGTACATTTTATCAGCACCAGGATGAACGGAATATCGGGAACTGTGGGCTTCCTAAAGGATAACGTCACGAAGACCTCCATAAACAGGAACCCATATCCTTCCATTCAATCTCAGAATTCCATCCTTGCCATAGGATAACTGCTCTTCAGTTACCCCTAGCTTTTCGTTTGGATAGTTAGCTTCTGACACAGCTCCCTTCTGTGCAGCTAACAATCTCTCATTTAGGTTGTTCTTGATTTCAATGCTCTTGGCATTGATCCTTATTGGCTTCACCCTTTCTTTTCTGCTCAAGGCATCTGCGACTACGTTGGCCTTGCCTGGATGGTATCTTATTTCACAGTCATAGTCGTTTAGAGTTTCCATCCAACGTCGCTGCCTCATATTCAGATCTTTCTGATTGAAAAGATGCTGAAGGCTTTTGTGATCAGAGTAGATCACAAATTTAATGCCATAAAGGTAATGCCTCCAAAGCTTTAGTTCAAATACAACGGCACCCAACTCCAAGTCATGGGTGGTGTAGTTCTTTTCATGCACTTTTAATTGTCGCGAAGCATAGGCAATCACCTTGCGCCTCTGCATAAGCACACAACCCATACCGGTGTGTGATGCGTCACAATATACGACAAATTCTTCCATTCCTTCCGGCAAAGTCAACACTGGAGCATTGCTCAGCTTTTGTTTGAGGATATCAAAAGCTTCTTGCTGCTTAGGGCCCCAATTAAACTTTATATTCTTCCTAGTTAAAGATGTTAGGGGTGCAGCAATTCTTGAAAAATTTTCGATGAAGCGTCTGTAGTATCCTGCTAGACCTAGGAAACTGCGAATCTCCGTAGGTGTCTTCGGTTCCTGCCCGTTCATGACGGCTTCAAATTTGGCGGGATCCACTTGGATACCACGCTCACTGACTACATGTCCAAGGAACTGGACTTCTCGTAGCCAAAATTCACATTTAGAGAACTTGGCATAAAGCTTTTCCTGATGAAGTAGTTTGAGGATACATCGGAGATGTTTCTCATGGTCAGCTTGACTTTTGGAGTAAATGAGGATGTCATCGATGAAGACAATGACAAATTTATCCAAGTAAGGCTTACAAACGCGATTCATGAGATCCATGAATGCGGCAGGTGCATTGGTGAGCCCAAAAGGCATCACTAGGAACTCGAAATGACCATAACGAGTCCTAAATGCAGTTTTGTGCACATCTTCTTCTTTGACCTTTAATTGATGGTACCCTGACCTCAGGTCAATCTTGGAAAAGTAACTCGCTCCTTGTAACTGATCGAACAAATCGTCGATCCTGTGCAAAGGATACCTATTCTTGATTGTAACTTTATTCAGCTCGCGGTAATCGATGCATAGACGCATCGAACCATCTTTCTTCTTGACGAACAGGATTGGTGCTCCCCAAGGAGATGAACTGGGTCTAACAAAACCCTTGGCTAGCAGATCATCTAGCTGCATCCTCAATTCTTTCATTTCCGTGGGTGCCAATCTATAAGGTGCTCTTGCAATAGGCGCGGCTCCTGGAATGATGTCGATACTGAATTCCACTTGCCTATCTGGTGGCAAACCAGGCAGTTCTTCCGGGAAAACTTCAGGATAGTCAGAGATGACTGGGATGTCTTCAATTCTGGATTTCTCCTCCCCAATAGTCACCTGTGCCATATAAATGACACATCCTTTCTTCAAACATCTGGATGCCTTTAGCATAGATACTTGTGCAGGCAATCCATGTCGAGTATCTCCTTGGATGGTAAGTGGTTCTCCAGACGGAGTCTTGATTACCACTTGTTTCTGGTTGCACACGATTTGGGCTTGGTTATGCGATAACCAGTCCATACCCAACACTACGTCGAAACCAGCGAGTTTAAAGGGTAACAGGGATAGAGGAAATGAGTGATTCCTAATGGATATAACACATCCATCTAAAACAGTCGAGACTGTTCCCGTAGTCCCATCAGCTAGTTCTACTTCATTTCACATTCAAGTTTTTAACAGGCAATTTTAATAACTCGCGGAACTTATCATCCACAAAGGATTTATCTGCTCCAGAATCAAATAACACTCTTACGAATACATCATTGATAAGAAACGTACCAGTTATGACGTTGTCGTTCTGGATAGCCTCTTGAACATTCATCTGAAAGACCCTCGCATTGGTCTTTTTCCCATCTTCAGCTTTCTTCACTATCTTCGGGCAGTTAGTCTTGATGTGCCCTTTCTCGTTGCAACTATAGCAAGTTGCATCCTTGAGTTTCTTGCACTCAAGAGTCCTATGCTCAGAGGACTTGCATATCCCACATGCCTTCGGCTAGGATTTCTTTTCAATCCTGCACCTTCCGAAATGGTGCTTCTGACAAACCTTGCACAAGGGCTTATCGCCCGACTGTCGGTCATTCTTCTTGTTCTCTGACCCCTTCTTGTGGTCACGATTTCCCCGATGCTTCTTTTTGGATCTTCGTGAATCATCGTCTTCACGTTTCCTCTTCTCACTATCAGCATTTCTCAACGATCTCTGCCTCACTGCATCCAGGGTGAGCGACAGAGATATATCTGCCACGGATCTGAAGGTAGCAGGCCTAGAAGCCTTCACGCTAGCATTTATTTCTGGGGCCAAACCCCCAATGAAGCGCGCGATCCGTTTGGGTTCCGGTGTAACAAGGTACGGAACCAATCTCGACAGAGTGTTGAAAGTCGTGAGATAAGCCTGGCAATCCAGGTTCTTCATGACCAACGATAAGAAGTCAGATTCTATCTTCTCAACCTCGTGCTGAGGGCAGTAGTTTTCTTTAATGAGAGCAATAAATTCCTCCCATGACATGCTATACAAAACAGCCTTCCCAGAGGCTTGAACCAGAGATCTCCACCACGCTAGGGATTCACCCTTGAACGACTGGGATACAAACTTCACCACGTCTCTCTCAGCACAACCACTGATGCCCACAACAGTGTCCATTTCGTCTAACCAGGTCATACAATCCACCGCGCCCTTTTCCCCAGTAAAGTCTCTAGGCTTGCAGGAGACAAAGTACTTATACGTGCAACCCTTGGCGCGAGATGCATTTTCGAACACTTTCTCCTTAGGACGGATACTATTCTCATTGGACGAGTGCGTATCGTCGTCCTTCTTAGGCTTAGACGGAGTCGAGGGTGGTTTACTGTGAGATTTAGAGTGGGTTTTTGGCTTTGAGTGTGGTGTAGATAAGGTCCTGCTTCGAGACTCGCTGTACTCTTATATTGACGATCTAAGGCCGTCTTTACAGCGTTGTCTACTAAAGCTTTCAATTCAGCGCCCGTTATATTAATTTGGGCGTTATCATTTTCATCCTCTTTCGAATGACTATTAACTCCACTTGGGTCAGCCATCAAGATCTTGATCTGCTACAAGGAACATGACAGAATTTTATTTAGGAGTTTATTAGGGAATTGTCTTTTATGGCAATTCATTTAACCATGGTAAACATAGACCATATTTGGTTAATTTGTTACTCATTTTTATTTAGGATTTGGATATAGCTTATCCTATTTACAAATAATATTGCTAGTGGCACAAAGCCTAGTCACAAGGACGTTTTATATATAAGCCAGGATTTCAGAGAATCAAGGCATGAAGGTTTGAACCATAGTTCTTTTACCTTTTCTGACAGGGAGTCATAGACTACCACTGTCTTTTGTCTTATTTGACAATAAGTATGGCCCGTAGGCACTACATCACTAATGGATGTCTGATAATTGGTCATCTTTATTGACGACTTAACCCTTCATTTACAAATCATTAATTTGGGTTTTGGGAACCCTTGAAGGATTCTTAGATAAGAATGACGCGTGTGATTTTAACGAATCACATCTGCCAAGAACGTTAACATGTTTACAGAGGTTAACAAGAATCTGAATCTTTTAATCGGGTCTTACCATCTTGGCCGGGTCTTATAATGACACCAGGCTAGGTTTCACCATTGAGATTCTTTATTTAGGCAGACTTATCTAAAAGGAATGATTTTTAATTTATTTTATATAATAAGGTATATAACGACAATAATGAAACTCATAAACTAACATTCCATTAATCATAATAATGATTACACACTGCGCTAAACGGGACTTTCAATAAACAAATACCTACGCAGAGGTTTACAGAAAACAAGTCCACGCAGGGACCAAATACAAGGATAGATGTCCGCACAGGGACAAAAAGATAAGTCCACACAGGGACTAAACATAATAATTGTCCACACAGGGACTAAAACAAATAGATGTCCACACAGGGACTAAAACAAATAGATGTCCACACAGGGACTTGATTAAAATAGGAAATACAATAGTAGATCTAGAGACTAATGATCTCGCTTCTTCTTTCCCTTTAATAGGTTTGCTTGGCCTTTAAGGAATCCACGATTGTTCTTACGTTCTTGCTCAAAGTCTCGTTCCACACGATTCAAACAGTGGAGGATTTCTTCCTGTTCTGGTGGGGAAAAACGTGGCTGCTGCGACGGTTGTTGGACCGGAGGTCTAGGAGGTGCTGGATACCCATGAGCTGCGTATCCAAATCCCCAAGGATCCCCATAAGGTCTGTCGGGATGGAGGGCGTTGTAATTAGCCGCTACCACGTATGGGTCGACATCATAATTATAATTGTAGTGAGTGCGAGACGGCTGCTCAAACAGGTTGTACGCTGAGGGACCGGCGTACGCAGGTATTGGGTTATCATAACCAAATGGTGGCGAAGGTGGTGCAACTGGTGCAACTGGCGCAGAATTCGCCTCTTGGACTGGGCTTGAAGGTCCTTCTTCTTGCAGTGGCGGATAATGACTGCCACTGGAGTGTCGAGGGGTGCTGAAATGGAATTCCCCTCTTCGAGTGGACATACGTGCACCTGATCTCCTACACCTTGGTGGATCCGGAGGTGCTTGCTGAACTGGTGGCGGAGGAGGCGGTGGCGTGACATCCACGAAACGCGGATCCTCGGAGAGATCCTGCTGCTGCTGCTGCTGATGAGGCGATGCTTGATGAGAGGGCGTGAAATACCACTCATGCTGGTTGAATAGCGCTTGGAAACTGTCTGGACCTTGATAGGGTGTTACGTGGAAAGAAGACCTGTCAGAGATTTCAATAGGGTGCGTGGGAGTACCGCGTGCAGGTTCTATGGGATCCGTGTCCTCATCCATATCTACCGCATTATCTTCGGAGAAATGATCTTCGGGTCCTAAAGGATTATAACCTATTGGTTCTTGGACATAATCAGCCGGGTTGAACTGGCCTTGGAAGAAAGGAGTAGGATCTCCATAGGAACGGTGCGAAACAGAACGCTGGAGAGGTATAAACGAAGGTTGAGGGTTACTGGGATCGTTCTCTGAATTTGGTCCAAAAGAGTGACGGTATGAAGGTGTCGAGCGGTGTGAGGTAGACCGTCTTGCGGGCTCAAAGAGGTTTCTTCTACGTCTCTGAGGCTCTTCACTCCTCGTGCTGGAAGGAGCTCGCATGTTTGAAGGTCCGGCCTCGTGATCATTATGAGTAGTGATCGGCCCTTTGCCTCTTCCTCCTCTTCTAATTGCTGGTGGCATATTTCCTGCTTAACAAACTTTTAAATCACAATAAACAATAAAAGACAAACTGGAATAACAATTCGAATTTGTCGCGGGGGGATCAAATTATCATCAGCATCAGCAAACTAAAGGTTCAGATTATCTCGCGGGGGGGATCAAATTATCATGAGAATCCACAGTATCAAAGATTTGATCCGCGGTCTTCTCCCCAACATTCTCCGCTTGCACGGTAGTGTTAGGATCTAAGGCTGTCTGTGATTGTGTTTGTTTGCATAAAACGAATAAGTGCAGCGGAAATGAGTAGCAAACTTTGTAAACACAAACAAAGGAAAGTGTAGATTGATAAACAATTGCTTTTCATTGAGTCAAAAGATTTACATAAAAGCAAAAGATTATAGTGCAGGCTTACAATCTAAACTCCCCCTCAGCCTGATACACCAGAGTTGGTTGCACAAGATGAAAGGATGAATTGAGGAGAAAAACTCACTCAAAACGATCAAGTGTAACAGTACAGAGTACTGTCATACTTATAGGCAAACCAAACTACTGATATACTTCAGCTGACGTCACCATGATAGTGACATCTAACGACCTGACAAACTATAAATACTGTTCTATACAAACTACTGTTATGTAACATCTGATAATCACTAAAGTACAAAACATAAGGAAACTACTGCTTCACGTTCCACTGTTGTAGCCTTAGCACAGATGTTGAGTCTTCAGTGCTTTCTTCAAAGTTGATCAGTCTTTGAGAGGGCAGTGCTTGAGTCTTTAGCAGTACTTAGGATACAACGGTAGATAGAGCAACAGAGTTTGTCTTCAGCAGTTGTTAGATAATCATCAGAGTTTGGTTTGTCAGTTGTTGTAGTTGAGCAGCACTTAACATCCATCAGCTGTTAGATAACCACTGTCAAGGGGAGAGATTAGAGTAAACTGCTGCTTATTAAGTGTCCACTGATGGGATCCGGTTTTGGCTTTACATTATCTGTTCCTCTGTTAGGGTTCAATCCCAACAATCTCCCCCTGGAACAGATAATGCCAAAACCATTCCTTATTCAGGACCTTTATTACTCATCAAGAGTGCCCTAGCTTGTTCCTTAAATTCAGCTTCAAATTCTTTGGCACTCTGGTCATCTACATCCCTGCACAGTGAAAGCTCAAGGAGATCCTGCAAATCTTGAACACTAAGGCCTAGTGCTTCTTTCCTTGATATATGCTTCACCTCACCATTGGATCTGAGCAAAGTCAATAC
Source organism: Helianthus annuus (assembly GCF_002127325.2). Classification (NCBI taxonomy): domain Eukaryota; kingdom Viridiplantae; phylum Streptophyta; class Magnoliopsida; order Asterales; family Asteraceae; genus Helianthus; species Helianthus annuus. The sequence goes on along the minus strand of NC_035441.2, from coordinate 33,071,773 downwards.
GTGGGTCTTTTGATCAGACTTCCACTTTAGTATTTTTGAATCCAATGGGTTTCTTGGGAGAGATTTATTATCAGATGAGTTGAGGGATAATGGCCTTGAAAACATCTGCAGACTTTTAGACATTCTATTGAAAGCTTCTTCAATGACTCTGTCTGCTGCAGCTATATCATCTGCAGTTTCTTATTCACTAAGCTCTTGTCTTTCAACTTCTGTCTTGTCTTTTGCAGTGTCTGGAGATGCATGTTTGTTGAGTACCTTCTTAAAAAGGTTTTGAAGCTTTGATGAGCTGTCTTCATTCAGACCCATTTTTAAGATGGTGTCCTTGAGATACTCTGCTTCTTTTTCTATGACCTCTTCTTCAGTCAGCTGTTTGCCTTCATCTTGATTTGACCCAAGAGTAGGACTGTCTGCTGATTTTAACATTGTCTTGAGGTTTTCAATTTTCTGTTCAAGCTTCATCATCTGTTCTCTTTTCTTTGAAGCATCTGAAGCAGTTTTCTTCTTTTTCTTTAGCCTCTCATAGGCTTCATCAGTTTGCTGCCTAGACCATTTTGATATGGCTTCAGCAGTGTCCATCTTAGCATCCACTAACTCCTTTTTCTTTCCTTTATATTCAGTAGTGAGGTCAGCAATGAGCCTTTTGTATTTACTCCAGTTTGGAGCATTTTTCTTCTTTGAAGGATCATTCTTGATTCTTTGGATCCTTTCAGCCTCATGCTTTAAGGCTACTAATGGCCATTCCTTAAACTGTTGTTCTTCAGCAGGATAGAATTTTTCTTTCATGATGAAGGCTAGAAGTTGTTCTCTTAACTTCTTCTTTTGATCAACCTTTTCCTTTTCTAGCTCTTGTGCAAATTCTTCCATCTGCTTAACCTTTGCAAGGTAGAACTTCAGTCTATTAGTAATGCCTTCTTCGCTTAACTTTTCTTTTTCACTGTCAACCTTAGCTTTTACTTTAGCTTGCCTTGCCTTGCCTTTATCTTGAGATAATCATTAATATCTTCTGGTGCTATGTAGCCTATGAGTGAAGATAATTTTCTTTTTGAGGGATCTTCTTCTGTATAAAATTGCCTCATCTCATTTTTAATGGCTTCAAGTTCCAGTGGATACTGTGCGGCATTTGGATCATGTATCCCTTCATTGGCAGTGATTGGCTTTCTTTTTCTGCTAAAGAGGTTAGGTTGAGATATAGGAAAGGATAGAGCAGTGGTGGATGGTTGACTAACAACTGTTGAAACAACTGGTGTCTCAACTGCTGTTGTCATTACAACTGCTGATGTGTCAGCAGATGCCTTCTGCTTTTGAGCAGGGGATGGAGGATGTGATGGTGGTGGTGACTCATCATCAGGAATGAAAACCCTTCTCCTTTTTAATGGAGAGGAGGCTGGTGATGTATTGGGTGGATCAGTGGTTTGTGACTGTGACTGACTGACAATAGTTGAAACAACTGGTGTTTCAACCACTGTTGTCATTACAACAGATGTTGTAACATCTGCTGTCTTCTGCTTTATGGCAGGAGGCAGTGGTGGTGATATGATTGTAGATGATGACATTGGTGGTTTTTGTGTTGTAGACACAGGTGGTGGTGGTGGAGCAGTAGTTGTGGTGGTGTGTGATGAAGTGGTGTGTGTAGATGTAATGGCAGCTGTTTGGCTACTGACAGTAGTTTTTGTAACTACTATTGTATCAGCTGTTGAAGTTTTTGAGGATTTGGGTTTCTCAGGTTCAATGTGCATCCCATCTTCTATACCTTTCTTTTTCAACCTGATTTTCTCCCCCTTTTAGCCTTATCTGCCAGGGGTGTATCCATGAAGAAAATGGTAGATGGACCTTTCTCACTTTGAGCATTCTGTTGTATGCTGGCCTTTATTGCCTTGATGTCTGCTTGAGTGTCTTTGAACCGAGATTCCACCATGTTGGTCAGCATTTGTACTTGATTTGCGTGCTGTTTAGCAGCCATTTGTTGCTGGTGTTCAAGCAATGGTTGGAGAATATTCCAAAGCTCATTTGCAGCAAATGCTTGTGGAGCAGGTGCTTGAGCAGAAGGAGCAGAAGATTGGGCTATTTGAGCTTCTAACAGCTGCTGCACCATATCTTTTATTTCGGCAACAGAAGATTCTAGATTTTCAACTCTGGCCGTCAATTCGTTGTATCTTGAATCATCACCTGATTTAACAGGATCATCTGAATCCCCACCAGTGGTGGTTGTATCAATGTGTGACTTTGGAGCTGTTGCCCAAAAGTCATCCATTGATGCCCCTTTTTCTTGGTACTGGGGACTTCTTTCTTCGGCACTCGATAATCCTTTGACGTTACCAGCAGTTAAAGATAACTCACTGGTGGTTACCGATGTTGCCATGGAAGAAATTGCCTTCAAGGGAGTCTTAGTTATGTAACAACTGTCCAACTGAAGATCTGTTGATCCATCAGTTGTAGTTGCTGCTCCACTTGAACTACCACCGAGAGTTACTTGTAACTCAGGGGGTGTAACCTCCTCAGCTGTTGCTGGGATAGCAGAGGTAAGTGCATCAGACCCAGTCACTTGTGGAGGTATACTCTCAGAAATGGGTGATAGAGAGGAAATGGTTTTTGTCTGTGCCATATCAACTGCATGCAACAGGGGTATTATTGATTGTGGCAATATTATTGGTGAGGGTATGGGTGTTGAAAGAGACATGTCCTTGGGATCAGGACTGTGGAAGATGGATCCGAGTGGATAAAGAGCTTCATAATTTGGTGTGCCTGTGCTTACAACCTGATCCTTATGTGAGGATGCAGGAGGAGTTTTAGGCTGGGGTTGAGATCTTTCTTCCATCTGCTGTGAGGAAGTAGCAGCAGTGGTTTCTTGTGACTTTTGTGTTGTCACTGGCATTGACTCTGGGATCTCATCTTCCAGAGTTGCCTTTGGTGTGGGTTTGGTGGGTTTTCTGGATGTTTTTCTTTTGGTCTTTTTGGTGGCAGGTGTTGGTTTCAAAGCAGTGGGTGTGCTACTTTGATCACCTGGAGCAGTGGGCTCAGCAGTGGTTGCTTGAGGATCAGTAGCAGTTTCTAAAACCTGCTCAGCTTCCTTTGTTTTTAATTTTATTGGTGCCATCATTCTTGAAAATGTTTCAATTGTTAAACAGTTTATTTTGAATGAGACACCTTGTTTGGGCAATTCTGCATCTTTCCCGACAAATTTTTGTTCAAAATAGTAACTTAGAAACCTCGGAAAGAGCAGAAATGCCTTATTATCAACGTTCTTTACCAAAACATCAAATATTTCCTGGGAGTAGTTATAGTTTTCACTGTTCAAAATTGCATACCCCAGGCATTGGATTTTTGTTGGTATTTCATTAAAAGACGTTGATTTATTTGAGACACACATTAGTAATGTGTGAAATAAAAATCTGGGTGCAGGAGGAAAGTAGCCTTTTTGTAAGGTATCCTTTTTAGGTTCTTCTGCATAGCTCCTGTTTGTGAAATCCTTTTTCAACTCGTCTTTTGAAAATGATGTTTTTCCATTTAAATCATCGAGTTTAAAGATTTCAGAGATGGATTTTGGTGAGATTTGTACCTTCTTACCCTGTATCGAGGAGTTGATGGTGGCGATGATATCTCCTTGTTTTTCAAGGGTTGCATTTTTCCAGAACTCTCTCTGGGTATCAAGGCAAATGGGAGCATCTGCTGTTATCAAAGTTTTGTACTTTGAAGCGGATAGAAGGTCAAGGATGGAGTCGAAGGTGTGGTTATCGGTAGGTTTTATGAGTATACCTACATAATTGTGTGGAGCTTTGTAGCGGATCTCCGGTGTTTCAGCGGCCATTTGAGTGGCTTCTGCTGTTTTGGAGGATGATGATGGTTTTGATTTTGTTTTCGATTTTGGTTTCGTCATTTTTGATGAAGAAGATCGAAAAAGATTTTTGGAGTTATGAGAGGGAAACTGTTATGAGAAAAGAACTTTTGGAATTCAATTCGACAGTAAAACCCTGTTTTGGTGTTAGGGCAGAGTTATATTTAGGAAAAAGGGGAATGCTGATGTGTGTGAGCGGTTATAATGATCTGACGGCTAAAAACTGACCACGTGTCAAACATCTGATGAAATGGTAAAAGATGGAAGACAGTTGTTTTAACAACTACTGATGGATCAAGTATCAGTAGTTACAACGGTAATAAAATGAAACAGTGGATGTATCAGTGGATGAAACAATGATTTTAAACATCAGTGTTTTTGAAGAGCAGAGGTTGACACTTTAGCAGTGGACAGACTTTAGAGAGCAGATGTTAAAGCACAACAACATTTTAGATACAACAGTGGTAGAATAATGAAGATTTTTTGTCTCAACAACTGATAGTGCAGCAGTGTTTCAACTCTTGACAAAAATGTTAACATCTGCTTGTTCAGATGTAGAACTTGATTTTGCTTTGTGAAAGCACAGTATCTTATCTAACATCTGTTTTAGCATTTGAAATGCTATTCTTAACAAAATACATTTTAGATGTAAATTATCAAGATTAAATTGCCAGCAGTTGTTTACAGGAATTTTTGTTCTAGGTTTTGCCAAGTGTCTATTATTTAGACAATGGTTTAGCATCCTAGATGATGAAGACATTTCTACATGAGCTGCTCATTTTGTGTCTAATTACCTGAACTAGAGCATGAGTATCTCAGTAGTCTAAATCAATTTGCAATCAATTTATGATTTGTGAAAACCAAACTTGAGCTTAACATGACCTTGATATGTGTGTCATTTCCTTTTGACCAGATTTAAGGATAGTAATTTCACACAAAAATAAGGAAATTACATCCTGACCAGAGATGAGCTTTTACTATTAAAAATGAGTAAAAGAACAAAATATATTTCATAAAGGAATGAAATATTCTGGTTTTTATTTTAGAGGAAAACACCTTAACAAAAATCAAAGGAAGTTTTGAAAATAATCAAAAGGATCCGACAATTTTCCAGTAAATTCATGATCATATCATTCTCAAGTTATTTTGACCATTGTTTGGGTCAATTTCTTGTCAATTGATTGTAAATTCCTTTTAAGCACCATCACTGAAGATGCTATTGTTACCAGAACAATTCCTGTATTGATGAATGCACACAGTTGCACAATGACCATTGATGATCTAATTTGAACCTCAAGAGTGTTTTATGCTTATACTCTTTTGCTTTTGATTTCAAAAGTTTGAGATAGCCACACTTTAAGATTTGTTCATTTTCCTTTTCCCTTTATACCCTGTTTATTCATATGTTCAGAAATACTCACTAGGAGATTATATTTTGAACATACTTTGTCCAAAATCATTTTGAAGCAATGTTTTGAGAGATCTGACCATGTATGAGCATGTTTGTTTCTTTTTTTTCCTTTTTTTTTTTTTTACAGATCTCACATTACTTATGAATAGGACTGTCTTGACATCTTATTTTCTCAATGTGTTTTTGACAAAGTTGATTTGGTCCTTTTGAAGGTACTCAACCTGCCTTTGAGCACTTGAGAGATTTTGACTAAAGTTTTATTCCCTCTTTTCTTTGTCAGCAGTATTCTAGTGTTTTAGATGAACACAAGTTTTGCTGAACTGAGGTACATACTTTAGTTGTTTACTTAAAACATCACAAATATCAAAACAACAATTGAAATCAATTTTGAAAACATCGAACGATCCCATAATTTTATCAGATATTTTACAGATCTGAAAACTATGAGTGACATGTGCATGATAACGCTTGTTGTGTGAGATTTGGGTGTTATATGACATCTTGGTTGATTTTCAGAGTATTTGAATATTCATTTAACCATGATTCACTCGTTACGCTGTTTTTCAACTGAATACAACCAACCTTGGTATCAATGAATTTTGAGCTGAACTGTTATGTCAAATTGAATGTAAGATCGAATTTGACTGTCCAAGCTCTGATACCAATTGTTAGGATCTAAGGCTGTCTGTGATTGTGTTTGTTTGCATAAAACGAATAAGTGCAGCGGAAATGAGTAGCAAACTTTGTAAACACAAACAAATGAAAGTGTAGATTGATAAACAATTGCTTTTCATTGAGTCAAAAGATTTACATAAAAGCAAAAGATTACAGTGCAGGCTTACAATCTAAACTCCCCCTCAGCCTGATACACCAGAGTTGGTTGCACAAGATGAAAGGATAAATTGAGGAGAAAAACTCACTCAAAACGATCAAGTGTAACAGTACAGAGTACTGTCATACTTATAGGCAAACCAAACTACCGATATGCTTCAGCTGACGTCACCATGATAGTGACATCTAACGACCTGACAAACTATAAACACTGTTCTATACAAACTACTGTCATGTAACATCTGATAATCACTAAAATACAAGACATAAGGAAACTACTACTTCACGTTCCACTGTTGTAGCCTTAGCACAGATGTTGAGTCTTCAGTGCTTTTTCAAAGGTGATCAGTCTTTGAGAGGGCAGTGCTTGAGTCTTCAGCAGTACTTAGGATACAGAAGTAGATATAGCAACAGAGTTTGTCTTCAGCAGTTGTTAGATAATCATCAGAGTTTGGTTTGTCAGTTGTTGTAGTTGAGCAGCATTTAACATCCATCAGCTGTTAGATAACCACTGTCAAGGGGAGAGATTAGAGTAAACTGCTGCTTATTAAGTGTCCACTGATAGGATCCGGTTTTGGCTTTACATTATCTGTTCCTCTGTTAGGGTTCAATCCCAACAGGTAGGATCAATAACAACTTCTAAAGAAGGGCTTCTTGTAAACTCTTTATTAACCCCCGCATCCGCAGCCGCGTCATGCGCGGGGGAAGTGGGAGCATCAAACAAGGAGAAACCTCCATCTTACGGTTCAGCGAACAAAGCAAAAATAACTATAAGTTACAAGCTTACCATAACAAACACTTGTAAAATTATGATCCACTTAACAGCCACAACCGCAGGTTTTGGCTGCGTAACAGCAGCTGTTCGAGTCGTTCTCAACCTCGAACGTTTCCGCTCGCCAGCACCAGCGGCCTTTTCCTCCGCTTTCTTCTTCTTCTTCTTCTTCTTCTTCTTCTTCTTCTTCTCATCAGCAGGTTTGGAACCCGCAAAGGAACCACCTGCAGCCGTACCACCACCTGGAACACCCAAAACCTCAAGGGTGTCAGACACTACCACGTAATCGGTGTATCTGCGGAAACTAGTATGAGAGATACCTGCCACCTGCGGCACCAAAGGAGGAACAACAGCAGGCTCATGCTTTTTCCTTTGGCGAAACCGCACAGTTTTCTCCACCTGTTTTTTGGGAACACCCTTCGCTTCAGTGTCTCCCAAAGCCCCAAGATCACTTGCGTTTAAATCATCAAACAAGCAAATTAGCAAGTCCATCTTCTTTACAAAGTAAGAAGAAAATTATCTACTATACCTTTGCCTTACGGCAGTAATGCCTGCATCACATCGAGATCAGGAATGCGGAAGTTGTCGCGAATGGTAAAGTTAAAACCTTCTTCACCTTCCGCACATGCAAGCACCTCCACCTTTCCCTTGAAATCCGGATCGAATTTTCTCCAAAGGGCAGCATCCTCTGATAGTACATTTGCAAAAAAAATTCAATGCAAAAGATAAGGAAGTCAGAAACCGCACAGGAAGAAAGGTACTTACTACCACTTTTCTCCAGCACAACGGGCCTCGCCTTCCTGCTCGCCCTCCCAAGCATCATCCACAACACCCACAACTGCGTGTTGCTCAGTCTCTGCCACTCAATGGTCCACAACATTGGGAACTAGTCCACCGTGTCAGCCCTGGGGACAGCAATAGTCTCCGATATGATCGTCTCGGTCAGATTCCGAAAGGTTAACTTCGCAGTGACCGCGGCAGCCTTGATATAGAAGAACTTTGTCTTCCACTTTGTAATACCCTTGGGAGGGGTCATCAACTTGGGACTACCTTCCCGTTGACGGAAGGAAAAGAACCCTAGTGACACCGTCATTTGATAGAATCGTCGGAAATCCCCGACAGTGGGCTCTATACCGAGAGCACGAAGGGTATATTCAAAATTCCGAATCCAGATCATGTCAAACGGATTCAGTTGAGAGATATGGAGTTTATATCATTCCAGTACATCGGCGACAAACACAGTCAACGGTAACCGGAGGTTACAGTCACCGAAGAAATCTGCCCACATGGTGACGTAACCGGCTGGAGCATCAGCACCGGTATCACCCTCTTGTGGGTAGACAACCCCATATTCATGAGGCATCTGAACCTCAGTCATCAGATGATCGAAAGAGGATTTCGGCCATTTCAGCACCGGCAGACCACCACCTGGTGCACCACCTTCCTCCTCCTCCGCCGCCGCCGGTGACGAAGGATTAGGGTTCTCACCCTCAGCAGCATGAGGATTAGATGGTTCAGCCATTGTAACGAAGAAGACAGAGAGTAAAAAGATGAGTTCAAAAACTCAAGAACCTCACCGGAAAATCAAACAAATAATCGAAGACGACGAAGGAATATTTCTTTCTCTCACCAGAATTTTTTTGAAATTTTGAACAAGTGAGGGGAAACTCCAAACAATTTCCCCTTATATACCCATCGCAATAAATGCGGAGCAGAAACCGAAATGTCATGGGTATACAGAACAAACCACACAGCGACACGTGTAGAGCGACGGTTCCGCTGACGGTTACCACGCGCGAGTGGCCGCCCACGCGCCTGACAAAAGAGACTTTTACACTCCTGCTACCGTGCAGTGATTGTCTCGGGCAGTGCAAACGTCCTTTCATTCAAGCACATGTCAGGCAAATCTCACCAACTTCCACCAACTCGCACGTGCGGTCTACAACGTTTGCAAAAAGCTACAAATGAAGATAACTCTCATGTCCGCGGCATGCGGTTCCTAAACCATAACCTAGACCGCATGTCGTTTTTTACATCCCCTCAACAAATAGAAAAAAAGATAACTCTCAGCTGACGGTCCAGCCACCGATCCTCGGAAAGAAGGGATTAACCCTACTTGACGAGACCCGTGAATTAACCTCTCTTGGTTAACCACTGTTTCATCAGTAACTTTTTGCAAAGAAACTTGCGATCATAGGCAGATTTAATGACTGTACAATTTCGAACCCTTTTGCAACATGTTTAGACCAGACAAATTTGAGAAATTTGCTACAATTTTTTTATATTAAAATGCCCTTTTTAAAAACTTTATAGTTTATTCTTGTGTATTCAGATTCCATAAATATATATAAATCAAACCAAGAATTAAATTAAAAAAATTCTTAAAAGTGAACAAAATATCCATATTTGAGTTTGGAATTTTTACAAAATACAAGGATTGTTTGACTTCTGAAGCTGACTGCGTTTTTGTATTGGATGTGTTAATATTTTGACTCTAAAGCTCTATGAAGTGATTTTTCAAAAGTCGTAAATTCAGTCAAGATATTCTTTATAAAGTGCTTGTTTTTCGTTAACAACTAATTCTTCCCCAAGCTCCTGCTCACTCACTTTTTTACTGTTTCACTAACTCAGAAGGAAAATAAAAACATAAGCAAAAAAAGAAGCAGAGCTTACTGAAACAAAGCATATGGTGGGACCTTATGAGGCTCATTTGACTTTAGTTCCAACTCGGCAACTAGGCCTGCCAAAACCGGCAGGTTGGGTTAGGCGGCATAACGGGTCAAAACAGGCCTCTATACACTACTTTTGAAACATCCATCACATAAAGATCTTCACCTGAACTTCCAAAGTTCAGAATTTTAAAGTTTAACCACGGAAATTGGTTATGACTTCTTGAAAACATATTATTATCCCAGGTAAGGTGCTGGAACTGATGATTAAACTGCAAAACAATCAATGTGACCACATACAGGCCTGCCCAAGCTCAAGTATATAATGCCTTCTTACACTTCTTATTTTCTAGGAGCATTTATAGAATAACTTAACCCTCTATTAATTATCGAAATTACTTTTCAATTCAATATCTTGATGCATATGACATATACTTTCTCTCTCTCATTTGGAGCCCCTTTATATAGCAGGCTTCATGTTCAGGTTTATATAACAGAGGAGGGAATAGATCCATGGCTGTTGCTTTATGATCCAACAGTGTGGATGAGATCTTGTACGCGTTCAGCAATTACGAATAGTGTAAAACTTGCACTTTCATGGTGGAGTTTGATAGGTGATGGTGTGTGACGGTGAGGTTAGACGGTAGGTGGGTGGTATATATAAAAAACTAAAATTTCGTTTGGGCTTGTTTAGGCTTGATCTTTTCAAACATTTATCATCAACAGTCCAATACTTTCTTGAGAAGTGATCCCCAAGTGTTCTGTTGTTTCTAACTCCTTCGTAACTGTTGACTTTTCCTTCTTTTTTTTATTTATTGTTATTATTTTTTTTTCACTTTGAATTGGCAGGGTTTCTTTTGACATAAATAAATTGGTAGTTATTTGATATCCGTAGGTTTTTGTCAAATGATCTATGTAAGTTAATAGAGAGCCAATAATTGATTATTATCCTTTTAAGTATGAACAAACCTATATTTCCAGTTACAGGCGGTAACTGCTGCTGGAGCTTTTCTAGATGGGCTGGAGGATGAATACTATAAGGTACTACTTATGCTGATGTACTGCATTTCTTATATTAATTCTTATCCATATACTTAGGAACGGGTCTATTTGGGTTATGTTTAATCTAAAATGGGAAAACTTAACAATTTATTCATAAATGAATCAAATCAAATGGGCCAAACAGCTAGATATTAATTTTATTTTCTTTTATTGATATTTAAGTGATGTGAGTCCTCTATAATTAACTTATATGAATCGTACTGTAATTGTCACACCCCGATTTCCACGTGTTTCACCGGTGGGCCCGGTGGGGGATTACCGTGACGTAGTTGGCAACAATATAGTCAAACCACAATATTTAAATGCACAACGGAAGCATAAAGATAGTTTATATTTCAACCATCGATTGTAATATCCAAGTATCACGAATAGTCGAAATAAATCCACAGGGGATCAAAATGAAAATATAAATATTATTCAACAGATATGGCATCCCAAGCTTGCGAGACTCTAACGACGCTTAAGGAGTGGCCAGCCTATTACGTGTAGAACCTGCATTAATCTTTTTGGGGAAAATACGTCAGTTTACACTGGTAAATACATTCAACTGACACTTTTGTAAAATTTTTAATAAAATTGATTTGAATGCACAAGGAACAAACTCTTTTTATCTTTGGAAAATTTATAAACCAAATCTTGTAAAAGAATTACATGTTCGCTATGCGTTCGGTCGCTCGGGTCGTGCCGGGTTAAAGGTTAATAGACACACCACATAGCATAAAACCGTGGCGGGAAAACCAACGGTTATACCATTATAATTATGGACACATTGTCGGGTGTACGCCTACACCCGCGTGTCAAGGTCGTGGCCATTTCGTAAAATGCTGCCAAGGATATCCGGGACATGGTCATTAAGCTCCCAAAGGCGTAAAGCCAACAAAACCAATTTTTTAAACGGGTCACATTGAAAACACCCAACTACTAATGAATTGGGGTCAATTGCCCGACCAAGCGGTATTTTAAATACCGTAACCCAAGCCCGTATAACGGAAAATAAGTTAAAAGTATTTACCTGAGTAAGTAATAACCTCAATCAAACAAATGCAAGTATCTTTTACTGGTCTCCTATTCTGGAACGAAGGTTTAAACAACCTATTAGAATCCTAACGGGTCTTTAATTTAGCCTTAGCTTAGACAGGTAAGTTTCGAAGGATAATTACGGTTTAATCGCGTGAATGGCGAAAACCGGGAATGGAACGTGGTTTGGACCCAACAAGTTTGAAGACTTGTTTTATATGGGTATAGTAACCACACTCTGGATTTTGAAGTAAAAATAATAAGGTTTGACCCGTTTCGGCTAGTTTATGTAAACTAGTTACATAAACCGAACCGTACGCGTGAAAGGCGTAACGGGTAACCGTAGGAGTCCTACACAGGTTTCCTAAGTTAATATGCTCTAAAGTGGTTGTGGTATCAGTAGGATACCTTCCATTATGCCCATAACGAGTTTAATTCCAATATACGCCCCGTAGGGGTATTTCGGTCTTTTTAAAGATTATAAAAGAAGTTTCCGAGTTCTACAGGAAATCTGAGTTTTCCGAACAGTTTACAAAGTTAAAAATACTTTATTTATTATTTAAAATTAGTAGCAACTGGAATCGGGTCAAAAGACCATGTAGAACTCAAGTTATGTTCGAAAAGGGTATATTCGGTATTTACCGAACCGATGCCATAACCGCAGGTTATGAGCAGGTTAAAAATTATTAAAAATCTTTAAAAATCCCAAAATATTATTTTACATCAGTGTGTAAAAGGTTTGGTGTCGAAATTTGGGTTTAGATAGGCTTTATGCTAATTGCGCCGTTTAATTACTAAAGTTTCTGTAATTGCGCTATTTAGCATAACTCCTATTCAAGACCTCGGATTGACGTGAAATTTTAGGGACATGCTTAGAAATCAGTAACTAAGGTTATTGTCCTTTCACATGTCCAAAATTCTCGTTTTAAAGTAAAAAGGGCGTTATGGTCAACTTTTAGGCGTTTAACGGAAATGTGTAAAAGACTCGGACAAACAACGAACCGGTCACAGAGGGTTATACCATCATGTAACCTGGTCCTAAGAGATTCCTAAGGCATATCTAAAACATACCATAACGGGTCAGAACTGAAGTCAAAGCGAAAGTCAAAGTTTTGTGACTTTCGGTTCCGAACCGGGTCAAAATAGTAAATGGTCGGATTAAACAAGCTTAGACTAGTTAATATACTTATTATCATGTTATATGAGTGTTTAAACAGGTTACACGCTATCTGCATTACTGATTATGCATAAAATCGCAAAATCGCATTCTGTTGACTTTTTCTAAGCAAGTTTGACTCGACATTCGGACTAGTTAGAGTGGGAATCAGAGGGTGCCTTTTTAGGGGTTTAAAGCCCACATAATTACCAACAAATAACTACCTTTGATTCGGCTAATCACTGGACCATTTGTGATTAACCGTTAAGTCAACCGTTAATTACGACGGTTTGATTTTTAAGCTATAACTAACCAAAAACTCAACTAAGAAAGGTTAAGGAAGCTTACCAAAGTCCTATGCACGACTAGGGATGGCTTGGTACTGCTTTGGAGCTCCAGAAATGATCAGAAGTGCAAGAGAAAGGTGTGAAGAACTTGTTGTACATAAAGGCCTTTATATAGTGTTCATAAGGCACTAGATTGTTGACAACCAAGTCTACCCTTGCTCATTGATCATCAACAAGTGTCCCTAAGGGCCCTAAAGCATGTAGGGGGCGCCCATGCTGCTACATTAATGGAACTAAGTCGGTTTGGAGTGAAGAGGCAAGCATGGAGCAAAAGAAAAACGACCAGAGAGGCCCTCGCGTGACGCGAAGGACCCCCCTTGGGCCTCGCGTCGCGCGACCCCCTTCTGCACCAGATCTTTAATTTTTGATTTTTGCGATTTGATCCTTGGCTCTTCAAACTCTGATTGGCCATCGTTTTCTTGCATATTGAGCCCTCAAAATTGACGTTTAGGGGCTTCAAGACTTATACCCATTTCGTTAATTCCCCGGTTAACTTTATTGTTACCCGAAAAGTCCTAACTTTCAACGTTGACGTTTTAATCCCTCGCATACGAATTTGATCACAACTTGCTCATATGATAACGAAACTTTATGAAATTTTTTGTCGAGTATTCTAGTGAGCATAATTAACCGTTACAAAGCTCCGGGTTTGTCAAAAGGCCACTCAGAGGTATAACTTAAACATGTTGACACATTTGACCCCTGTAGTTTGTAATTCCTCACTTTCTTCCACATTTCGTTCCGTACGATCCATGATTCATTCGTTTGACGGCACGAGCATCATTTAGGGTTACCGTACAATATAATTATCCCTTGTTGACATCTTTAACCCTCGAATTTGCATACTTTCAATGTTTGTCTACTTTAGTCCTTTATTTAATATTTAACACCACGTGTAAACCTAAGACACATGTCAATACATTATTGGACGCAAAATTTCGAGGTGTTACAGTAATGCAGCCATGCATATTTGTTTTGTTGAGGCATTGTTTACACTTTATATGATAATGATGATGAGGTCAATGGTACACTTAGTTTTTTCTATTTATCACAAGCATCCTCTCTCTCAAAATGAGGGAAGTAATTCACCGGACAAACAAAGTGTTGAACCTGACCCTAGTCACACTAGAAACTAACCGGTTGACATTATGTACAGGTTTGTGACATGGCTACAATATATATATATATATATATATATATATATATATATATACACACACACACAACTAGAGTTGATGGTTTTGTTGATGGGCTAAGAGACATTAGAACTGGCCACCAGTTACAAGTTTAGTCACTACCACAACAACAAGGTAGCCACTAGCCCATGGATGCAAATTTGCAGCACTTTCAAGTCCAAAAGCAGTGAGTAGATACGAACTTGAAGAAAACAACCTAGAAATAGCTCTTAGTTTTTGTGTACATTTGTTTCCCTTTGCAACTTTTGTAGATAGGTTTTGCTTATAAATTTATGTCTTCCATTAGTATTTAAATTGAAAACTTATATTGAAAACTTATGTATGGATTTATGGTTATTATTGTTAACATCATTTGTATTATAAATTATCTAGTGTTTATTGTACAAAAAAATAAAAGTAAAATGAGTAATTATACGAAAATGGCCACATAGAACCCTAATAAATATGTGTGACCAAATGTTAGGCAATAGTCACACTTAAAATTACATAATTTCGTGTGGCTATAAATAACCATTAGCCACAACATAGTTACTTTGTTTTTTCTTGTGTGACGGAATGATATAAAACGTCATGGGAAAAGAAAATTACGTGTGACCAAAAGTTAGACAATAGCCACACTTAAAATTACAAAATTTCATGGCTATAAATAACCACTAGCCACACCATAGTCACTTTGTGTGACGGAACGATACCAAACGTCATGGGAAAATAAGATTATGTGTGACCAAATGTTAGACAATAGCCATACTTAAAATTACAATATTTGGTATGGCTATAAATAACCACTAGTCACGCCATAGTTACTTTGTTTTTTGTTATGTGATAGAATGATACCAAACGTCATGGAAAAGAAAGTTATCTGTGACCAAATTTAGACAATAGCCATACTTATAATTACAAATTTAATGTGGCTATACATAATCATTAGCCACACTTTCATGACTTTGTTTTTTGTTTGTGTGACGGAATGATATTAAACGTCATGGGAAAAACAAATATGTGTGACAAAATGTTAGATAATAGCCACGACATCATTACTTTGTTTTTATTGTGTGACGAGCTAATAACAAATGTCATAGGAAAAACATATATATGTGACCAAAAGTTAGACAATAGCCACACTTACAATAAATTCATGTGACAATGTAATAGAACCGGCCGCACTTACAATAAATTCATGTGGCCGTTGCTATTTTTTAGCCATACTTAATAGATAAAATGTTTGATTACAACTCTTTTGTCACACTTTTATTTAATTGATGTGGCTAAAACATACTTTTTAGTAAATATATGTGACTATATAATACAAAGAGACACACTTTAATTATATTTATGTGGCTACTGCAACCCTTTAGCCACACTTAATTGAGGAAATGCTAAATTTTAACCAAAAATATTGTTACCCTTTAGCCACACTTTTAAGCTCTAAGGCCACTAAAAAGTTTATGTGGCCATATGATACCTACGATGACTCGAGCTTTAGTCACACTTGATATGAAAACAATAAGTGTGGCGAAAGACTGTAAGTGCAGTTCCTTCCGGGTAATTGTCGCTTATCAGTTCTGTGTCAACCAAAGCAGAAGTCCAAGTTAGTGTCAATGATAATGAAGATTATCAATTGCTGAAGGCATTCCGGACGACTTTCTAGTGTTTCGGATTATTGTATTGATTTGTATCCCGGACAATGTGTTTTGTCCGGGTTTAGTCCCTAGCCTATATATATGTGTGTATTGTGTAGATTAGGGCAACTCTTGAAGCTTTGTGCACCTCTTACAAGATCCCATCCATTCTCCATCACTGTGTGTATTCTAGAGAGAGAGGGAGACTATGTGTTAGTGAGAGAAAGCTAGGTTTAGATCTTTGTGATCTAAACCAGCTTGTAGATGATGTATACTCCTTTGGTTTGTGTAATCTGTGATGACTGATTCATCAATAAAGAGATTCATCTTCTACATATTTCTATCTTGTTCATATTTTGTTCTTCATGTCTTGAAATCAAGTGCAATGTTTGATGTTCGTCATCGATCCGGTGCTTTCACAGTGGTATCAAAGCATGGTTACCGATTCGGAATGGTCTAACCGCCTTCCGAATCACCATTGCTCTTGATTTGATGTTTGTTTCCGCCAAACATCTTAAAGACGTGAAGAGTTTGGTCCAGATATGAAGAAATTCGAGCTGTGTTGGAGAGAACTGCTGGGTTTTTTTTTTGGAGATCTAGGGCTTTGATCTGAACAAATTGCTTCATCATGTCAACACTTGATTGAACCTCGAACAAACTTGACAAAACTCAATCATACACTAGCTCTAACTTGCTTCATGTTGTAAACACTTCGCCACCGGTAAGATTAACACTAAGTTAATCTCAAAGATGGTAAACATGAACTTGTTTCGATGTAGCACCACGAGCTTTTGGTTTACAAAGAAAATAGGAATTTCAAAATTTTTACTCCCCCTTTTTCTTTGTAAACAATACAAAAATCCAAGCAAGTCGTATTCTCTTCACCTCCTCACTTGATCCGGACAACATAAGTACCATAAAACTTTTCGATAATTCGAAACCGACTTCAAGTTTCCAAACTACACATAATTCTGACTCTTAGTTAGTTATCCGGTACCCCAGGTAACCCGGAATAACGAGAAAAACTCGGAACATGCACAACTCGAAACTTCCGAACAACACAAACTTCTAAATTTAGCTAAAAATCCGGTACCCCAGGTAGCCCGGAATTCTAGAAAATTCGGAACTCGTAAAACCCAGAAGCTCTTGAAACCTTGGATCAGATCATCAGAACAGTATGTACAATACAAAGGAATTCGAAACAAGCAAAGAATAAAGGAAACTCTGAAGAAACCCGGAAGCACGAAACCACATTTACAGGTCGGACCTCAAAAGCCGACTGTGAAATCAGACTGTGTTAAAAACTCGGAACAGAATACTGTTGTTGTTGTTCAAAAATTCGGACATCACACACTGAGTTCAATCCTCGGAATGTGGAAAACTCGGAACTGAAAAACTGTTAATTCAGAATTATCGGAACTGTAAACCTCGGAATCAGAAAAATTGTAAAACTAAACCCACATAGATGGCAAAAAGTCGGAACAATTAACAAATATCAAAACTCGGACCCTTAATCAATTTGTTGAGTCAAAAACCTCTGAAACACTCTCTTGACCTGGTTAAAACTCGGAAACACTGTCTTGACCTGTTTAAGACTCGGAAACACGAAGAGGAGCTGTAAAACTCATAACTTTATATTTTCCTAGTTACGGGTTACTAGGAAAATATAAAGATTCAGAACTTTAAATTTTCTAAACTCGGAAGTGTTTAAAAACTCAGAACTGTAAGACTCAGAAGTGTTTAAAACTCGCCAAACAATCTGAGTTTTATAGGTAACCCGCCAAAGATGGGAAAACCCAGCAAGTGTCTAACCGCCAAACTCAAAGGAAACTCGAACCACTTTGTATTGTTGATTAAGAAACTCGGACCAATTATAGTCCGAACTTTTGTAACAAGTAGACTTAATTGGTCTGAGTTTTGCAGGTAACCTCCAACAATATTAGTTTTCCCACTTCCGAGTTTTCTTGAAGATTCACCAAACCCAATCTGAGTTTTACAGGTAACCTGCCAAACTCAAAGGAAACTCGGACCACTTCTGAATCTTAATCCTTTTGATGATTCAAAGAAAAACTCGGAACAACACACACAGTGCAAAAACTCGGAACAAATAACATAGGTTTAAACATTCGGAACAATGAAGAAGTGATTTAAAACTCAGATTAACTATACAGACTAAAAACTCGGACCACAAACTCCGAGCATCTTCGCTATCCTTAAACTCAGAACAACACACACAGTTTTGCTTACTTAAAACTCGGAGTCTAAAGAACTGTGAATAAAACTCGGACGAGTAAAACACTTACAAAAATCCGGACAGAGCCTTTTTCAGATCAAAACCCTAGATCTACCAAAAACAACCCAGCAGTTCTCTCCAATACAGCTCCCGAATTTCTTCATATCTGGACCAGAATCTTCATGTCTTCAAGATGTTTGGCGGAAACAAACATCAAATCAAGAGCAATGGTGATTCGGAAGGCGGTTAGACCATTACGAATCGGTAACCATGCTCTGATACCACTGTTAAAGCACCGGATCGATGACGAACATCAAACATTGCACTTGATTTCAAGACATGAAGAACAAAATATGAACAAGATAGAAATATGTAGAAGATGAATCTCTTTATTGATGAATCAGTCATCACAGATTACACAAACCAAAGGAGTATACATCATCTACAAGCTGGTTTAGATCACAAAGATCTAAACCTAGCTTTCTCTCACTAACACATAGTCTCCCCCTCTCTCTAGAATACACACAGTGATGGAGAAATGGATGGGATCTTGTGAGAGGTGCACCAAGCACTCAAGGGTCTTTTTTCTATACAATACACACATATATATAGGCTAGGGACTAAACCTGGACAAAACACATTGTCCGGGATACAAATCAATACAATAATCCGAAACACTAGAAAGTCGTCCGGAATGCCTCCAGCAATTGATAATCTTCATTATCATTGACACTAACTTGGACTTCTGCTTTGGTTGACACAGAACTGATAAGCGACAGTTACCCGGCAGGAACTGCACTTACAGTTTTCGGATTTTCACTCTAACTAGTGGTTGAACCTTCCCCTATAATTATATTAGAGTCAAAAATACGAATTGTTACATACAAGATTAAATACAACATTATAATATATTTAATTTTACATTTTATTCATTGTTCCAATAACATCCAAAGCCACATATAGCTGAAATGGTAATTTTACAAACATAATTATATAAATGTTTAAAACATAAGAGGTTTTAACAACTTAATAGGAATTTAAAAGTCTTAAATCATTACATTTATTAAAACAAATGGCTTTTAACGCTTGAGCCACCCTCCATTCACAACAATGATAGTAATAACCTGATGAACAAGAAAAGGAAAAACATGTTTAAGAATATTGCTCACTTCAACAGGCAAACATAAATATGATAAATCGGATATAATGAATAAACTATATGTGAGAAATATTTCCTTTTGTATTTAAAGTTAGGGTGAGGATCAAATACGAAGTTTATTTTGGCTAGGAATGATAGGAAATAATAAGATTATGACATGTGACAAAATTTAAAATAAAGAGAAAGAGTATTTTAGTCAATCGTATCATTTTTTCTTCCTTCTTCTCCCCAGTAACTTCAAAACCCACCATTTTCAACCTTTTCTTCACTTACTATCTCAATAATCACTACATTATAGTGTGATTTTCATCACAATCAATGATTCAAACACCCGATCAACGTGTTCTTCAGCTTTTTTGAAGAAAACCCAGTTTAATTTCATACAAAATCTCGTTTTTTTCGGTGATTTTGAAGATAATCACTTGATCCGTTCGATTCAATCGCTGACAAGTGTTTCAATCATTCAAATTTTGTCAATCGTTGAAGAAATCGACTTCGATCCATGTAAGAAATTCTTTAATTTCATTTTTACGATCTAGGTTTTTGATTTAGTCATTGCGTTTTACGATCTTGTCGGGGTCCGGGGACATCGCCCCTGGTAGCAGGGTCCAAGGGGCGGCAGCCCCTGGCGGGGTCCAAGGGGCAGAGCCCCTGGCTGGGGTTGACAGCTTTAATAAAAATGCATCAGAAAATTTAATTTTCTGTAAATTGTCTCTGGAAAACTGCATTCGTAGACAGCTTTTGATCTCCTACTTCCTGGTTCAGACAATTCACAGACAAAACCATTGTCCTGTTTCAATGCGTTTTAGAGAAAGAACACTTTCTTTGATGTTTTTAGACCATTGCGTTTTAGAACTAAGACATTTTTATGTGTTTTCTGGCTATTATGTTTTAAAAAAACACATTTTTGAAGTGTTTTTAGCCATTGCGTTTTAGAAATGAGACATTTTTAAGTGTTTTCTGGCCATTGTGTTTTATAAATAAGAAATTTCTTTGTGTTTTTGGTGCATTGCGTTTTAGGTAAAACACTTTTTTAAATGTTTTCAGTCCATTGTGTTTTAGAAAAACAGACATTTTAAGTGTTTTCTAGCTATTGCGTTTTAGAAATAAGACATTTCTTTGTGTTTTTTGTGCATTGCGTTTTAGGTAAAACACATTTTTAAGTGTTTTCAGTCCATTGCATTTTAGAAAGTACACTTTCTTTTGTGTACTTAGGCTATTGCGTTTTAGAAATAAGACATTTCTTTGTGTTTTCTGGCCATTGCGTTTTACAAATAAGACATTTCTTTGTGTTTTTGGTGCATTGCGTTTTATAAAAATGTCATTTTTAGGTTTTTTTTTCCATTGCGTTTTACGCAACTGGGTTTTTTCCATTGCGTCTTACGCAACTGGGTTTTAATTTTTTTTTTTCGAAAATATAGCAATAATATACTCGTTTTAAAGATTAAACAACGCTCGTTTTTTTTGGTGCAATTTTCATAAAAAAAATAATGTCGTATGAAAGAGTTATCAACGTTTAAAAAATGGGGGGGGGGGGGAGTTGGAAGAAAGAGAAACTATTGACTTGGATTGACTAGAATGCCCCTAGACAAACCCACGCGTCTCCTTTTTTTCCTTCAATTTACTGATTTAATCTAGCCCTTGATTAAATAAAGGGAAATTGGCCTGTAATAATCTCACCTAGACCTTATTGGCCACTAATAATCCCACCTCAGAATATTCCCCCCACCAGTCCCACTTTTCACCTATTTTTCCTACAATGGTCCCCCGTTAAAAAAACTTAACGGAGTTAAGCTTTTTTTTCCAAATTACAAACAGACTTTTTAGGGCTTTTGATTAGAATGACGATATGAGTCCATTGATGTAAAACTTGCCTCGAAACGATGCTCTAAACGATGAAAACGACGCTTCAATTCGAGTGTTTAAATTTCCAATTAACCAAAATCAAGTCACTTGGAGCACCATTTTGAAGTAACTTTTACATCAATGGACTCGTATCATCGTTCTGATCAAAAGCCCTAAAAAATCTGTTTGCAATTTGGAAAAAAGCTTAACTCCGTTAAGTTTTTTTAACAGGGGACCATTGTAGGAAAAATAGGTGAAAGGTGGGACTGGTGAGGGGAATATTCTGAAGTGGGATTATTAATAGTCAATAAGGTCTAGGTGGGATTATTACAGGCCAATTCCCCTTAAATAAATAGATGGTTAAGATTATTTCCTAGGCTTTCTACCCAAATAAACTTCCTATTATATCCTAACCCTTCAAACTTAAGTTAAACATTATTTAAGATACTTTTATTAGTTGGATTTTAAGAACAATTTAGCTATTCTAAATAATGTTCTAAGGTAATCTTAAAAACGTGTCAAGCCATTAATTTTATGATACGAATCTGAAAACATACGAAGATAATTGAATTTGTTTTAATAATATGAGGAATGGTAGGATACCATCAAGAAGACATTTGATTATCGGAACCAATGTTTCAATAGCAACGACTAAGAAATTTAAGATATCATAAGGAGTTACCCATAGACCAAAGAATAAAACAAATATAGTAACACAAAGCTTCTTGGTAGGTAAAAGGTTTTATGTTTTTGTTTTAAAATTGACGTGGAACATTTTTTTAGTTTAATACAACTCAGTGCAGATGCCTAAATTAAATTAGGGTTCTAGTCATCAGACCCTTTACACAATCTATGAGAACCTTTTAAACCCGGGACCGGAGAAACAAAAAAAGGTCAGTTTGTAGTTCTGTTTTCACATGTTAAAAAGGTAAAGGCTCGGGTCGTATCCGGGTCCAAAAGAGTCGGGTCTGACCCTTTGCATAGCCTTGCTCATTGGCCAATGCATCAGAGTGCGAGCTAAACGTGGTCATACATCATCACTCACCAAAACAAACAAATTATTTATACATATGAATATCTTAATCTATGGCCATCCCGACCCTAGTGGTGTACCTAGAATTTTTTTTTCGATAGTGTCTATTTTTTTCGGTGTTCAAAATTTAGGGAATTAGCCTCTAATAATCCTACCTAGACTTTGTTGGCCATTAATAATCTCAACTCAGAATATTCCCCCCACTAGTCTCATATTTCACCTATTTTTCTTACAATGGTCCCCCGTTAAAAAAAAACTTAACGGAGTTAAGCTTTTTTTCTAAATTACAAACAGATTTTTTAGGACTTCTGATCAGAACGATGATACGAGTCCATTGATGTAAAACTTACTTCGAAATGGTGCTCCAAGTGACTTGATTTTGGTTAATTGGAAATTTAAACACCCGAATTGAAGCGCCGTTTTCATCGTTTGGAGCACTGTTTCAAGGAAAATTTTGCATCAATGGACTCGTATCGTCGTTAAAATTAAAAGCCCTAAAAAATCTGTTTGTAATTTCGAAAAAAGCTTAACTCCGTTAAGTTTTTTTAACGGGGGACCATTGTAGGAAAAATATGTGAAAGGTGGAACTGGTGGAGGGAATATTCTGAGGTGGGATTATTAATGGACAATAAGGTTTAGGTGGGATTATTACAGGTCAATTTCTCTCAAAATTTTCACGACAAAACGTTCAAATTTTCGGGTTGATCCTTGTTTAGGTCGGGTCAAAGCGAGAAACATATAACAAAAATATATAATTATTACTCATTAGAAAACACACAATAAACAATAAAAATACGATATCATTCTAATTTCTAAACTTAATATTCCTAGTAACTAATCCTTAAACAAAAAGACAAGTGACAAAATTTAAGTTATAAAACTAAAAAAAAAATACAACTAACAAAATTCAAGTTATAAAACTATAAAAAAATCAATTAGTTAAAAAAACAGAAAAAAATAGACTACACAACGATTGAACCCATGACACCTCTTGTTGATAAAAAGTGGGGGTTTTATCACTATACCAAATTTCTTTTTTTTTTTTTATGGTTCCCACCTAATTATATTTATGGGTCCTTATAAAACTTAATATATCGGATCTACTAATTTTTTAAAAAACATTGGGTTTGGGAACTGACCCGCTCGTTGTGGGACCACCCCTGCCCGACCCGAGGGGCTAACCTGGAACCCTAAAGATTCAGGACGGGCGGGTATAATCCCGAATAAGAGATTAATTTAAAAAAATTGTAAGTATGATATTAGGTAGTACTTGGCTCTCTACCTGGAAAACATATACCCATTTATTTAAACCATCCTTGTAAACATTCTATTTCTCTTAGTAGAGTTACTACTAATCCACTTATTTGCTTCTATATATCTAATTTCTTGATGTTCAAAAAATCTAATTTGTTTAGGTAATAAAATTGTATCAAATCTATACTATATAATAAAAGAAACCACTTTTGTGACACATGTCACTCATTGGAGCCATCTATTTTTTAGCCTATTAAAATTAAATAATTATTTAAAATTAAATAATTATTTATGAGATATACGTAGAGATATACTATTTAATATATATAATTATGAGATATACGTAGAGATATAGTATAGATTAAAAACTTATTTAGAAAATATACTATTAATATTAAATTATTATTTTTATAATAAATTTCCTTAGACATAGGAATAGGTTACATTATAGTTTTATTATATCGTAGAGAGATTTTATTTTAATATTTACGTTTATACTTTTACATCCGAATTATATTGATCAGATTGATCGTTTATTTCAAAGTCGATTCAATCAATTAAATTATTTTTATTAATTAGTCATAAAAAAAATCAGTCATGATTA
Source organism: Helianthus annuus (assembly GCF_002127325.2). Lineage (NCBI taxonomy): Eukaryota > Viridiplantae > Streptophyta > Magnoliopsida > Asterales > Asteraceae > Helianthus > Helianthus annuus. The sequence continues at coordinate 33,047,733 of NC_035441.2, read as the reverse complement.
AATTAATATATGATAACAGTTTAAAAATGATTATATTGAACATGAAAAATCATTTGAAAGTGGTAACATTTAGATATTGCCAGTGGTTATCTTACTTTTTTTCCTATAAACATTCCAAATTAAAACTTTACACACTCAGTGTTGAAATATATTAAATATAATTTGGTTCAGTTTTTTTAATATAGAGTTTAATAAAACAAATTAAGGTCTTATTAAGATGTGATTTTGTTTATTTAAATTTTAACATGTAAATAGTTGGTGGTAATCATATAGAATTTACCAATCAATCAAACGCATATTATAAATTAACCAAATAACAAATATCATACAAAATTGAATTAATCTATATCTATATCTATACTATACAAGATTATTAGACCCGTGTACTACACGGGTTTAAGGATATAAATTTGTAAATTATTTAATTTTATATTCTATTTGTAAATTTATATAAGTGAATTCTTTACCGTAGATGATGCAACAGTTGGTCATGTGTAAAACCAATTCTCTTATAAACAAACCAACTTTACATAAAAATTGTCCTATACTTTTATTTATCGTCATGGCAAAACATTGGGCGAGAGGAATCTATCTCTTTTCAATATAAATGAAATATTTCTATTTGGCGGTATTAAACGAAATCTAGGGATAAATGTTCAAGTGTTATTATTACTTTTGGAGGATAATATGAGTGCCTCAATAACCTAGTCACCTAGTGATAGGACCTGTAGTCGAGTTCGTTACATAAACTATTCTTTCAATGAATATTTCTTAATAATGTCACTGGAACATTGACCTTTATTAATTATCAATGGTATGGCAAACCTAAAAATATAACTCCATTTAGGACATCCAGTGAGTATAGTCTTGTATCAAAATTAGTATGAAGATATTATATCCTTAAACGCGTTTGTTACATAGGTCTAATAACATTAAAAGTGTTTTCAAAGCATGGAAGTAAACCGGTTTTCAAATATCAGATTAACCTATTATTTACCTTTTTTATTATTATAATATAAAATAATAATTTATTGTAAAGAAATCCTTTTTTAAAGAATAAGAAGGTGTTGTCACATTGACATTATATGAAATTGTTTATTATAAGTAGAATTGTTACTAATAACTAACTATATATTTTAGATAAGTCAAAATTAAATAATTAATATCTAAGTAGACAATAAAATATTTATAAGTATTAAGTTGTTAAGGAATTTTTTATTGTTTTGTATTAATTAATTAAATAATTAATAATAATAATAAATGTGAATTGAAGGAGAAAATGACATATGGCTTTAAGTAGGCTTTTGTTTAGTATAAGAATGCCATGTGGCATTGTCTATATCTTTTTATTAGTATTAGATAATAAAAGAAACCAATGAAAAAACACATATCATTCATTGAAGCTATCTGTTTTTATGGATAATTAATATCAATTAAAAGATAATTATACAATTAAATTTAATATAAATTTAAACAATTCATATACGAGATTAATATAATATTTTAAAACATTTATCAGATTTCAAAATTATTTATCTTGAAATTAATGTAAACGATTTATTTATTTTATTAAATTAAAGTAGTTAATGGTAGAACCTATTTTAAAAATGTTTAAAAGGGGTTTATTGGTTCTATATTTTTATTTTAGTAAAATAAAGGTGTATTTTTTATTAATATGTACAAGTTGATGGGTTACATTTATATTAACTCATTTATGTCAATATGGTATGTAAATGTCTCTGTCTTTGTTTTGCATTTACAGGAAATATCTATACTATATAGTTTAAATTGTTCAACCCGTGTAACACACGGGGAACTAACCTAGTTTAAAGCTATAAGAAATGTATTTAATATTCGAACATGTGATTTTGACTAACTAAGGGTGAATGGGGCACTATACGGGGAGTGGTGCGGTGATTGAATTCCCCGAGCGGGAACACCGCCGCCATCACTTCGGGGAGGGTATTCGGGGAGGGGGATCGGTGTATGTTCACCGCACAAGGATCGACGGTGAACGTTGGGCAACGGTCAATTATTAAAAAAAAAGAAAATTCAATTTAAACCAATATAAATAACCAACTTAAATCTAAATTTTTTACCACACCTATTCTCAAACTTATACTCTAAAAATCTATCAAATACAACACAAAGCCAAACCGAGCAATGGAGAACCAACCCCGCGAAGCCAAGAAAAAATATAAGGGACGCGGATCGCAACCGTCTCGTGGTGGTTCGAGCGGTGCAAGTGCACAACCACAACCCCCTTTCGGATATACTTCACAACCCCATTTTTTTACCAACAACCTTCACACCCCTCCTTTTACAACACCCAACCACAACCCACTTTCGGCTATTTTCAAAATTTGTTATCACTGGATCCTTAAACCCCCGCCTTCGACCCGTATGGTTTTCGTTCCCCACAAGTTCCATCTCCACGAGAAAATGTTGAACGTCCTCTACCTATTCACGAGGACGAGGAAGCAGTGCCCGAAACTCAAAATTTGGGCGACTATGAAGATGACACCGGCGACGATGAATATAATGTGGATGAAGATGCCGGCAACGAAGAAGATGACGCTTGGGATAAAAAGGGAAAAATGAAGCGCCAAAATTGGACAAAAGTCCAAGAAGAGGCGTTGGCGAAGGCGTGGGTACATTGCTCTACCAACAAAAAGAAGGGCAATCAACAAACCCGCGATGGTTTTTGGCGTAGGATTTTAGATCATTATAACGCCACTGTTGGTGGAAGTAACCGGACCGTGCATCAAGTACGGTCTAAATGGACCCCGATGATGACGAAAATAAACTTTTTCAATGGCCTATACCAACAAGCGGTAAAAATTTTATTTTTTAACGTTGTATATTTTTAAATTTTGTTTTTTAAGTTCATATTTTTTTAACAGTTGTTATTTTATAATATGTAGGATCGCACACGAGGAAGCGGGTGTAGCGATCTCAACGTGATAAAAGTCGCTTTAAAGGAATTTAAAGATAGATATCCGAGCGGTTTTCAACATATCGAGGCATGGGAGGTCGTTCGAAAACACGACAAATGGGCCCAAGTCCCATTGTTGGGTGAGGAAAGGGAAGGTTCGGCACAAAAAAGAAAGCCCGTTGACGTGGACCCTACCATACCCGATATGAACGAAGACCCCTCGCCACAAAGAACACAACGGCGAGACAAGCGTCAAGCGACATCGTCCTAGGGCTCGGCCGAGTTGGCGGCACAATTCAAAGAGTACATCGCCATGAAAGAAGGAAGCACGCGATTGAATTGGAGGCTATTGAATTGAGGAAGAAAAGAGAGTCGGAGGCTCGCGAGCTCATAACGGAACAACGCGAGACGATGAGAAACTACGCGTACGATCGACATATGAAAACATTCCTCAAGCCGCACGGCGATGCTCCGCCGGAAATTTTGTCGTTCATCCTCGCCCGAAAGCGCGACATCGCTAACAAGTACGGGTGGCCGTGCAATTTCTAAAATTTTTATGTAGTATTGCGATGTAATTTTTATTTTATTAAATGAAATGTAGTTTTTTATTTTATGAAATTATGTTTTACTTTTTATAAAAATATTTTCTTAATTAAAAAAATAAAAAAACACGTCCCCCAAGAGAGGAGTGCCGCCATCAAATTGAGGGTGTGAGGGGAGTTAAGAGAGGAGTTGACATGGCGCGTGCTGATTGGCCGTGAGTAAGAGAGGGGACTCTCCTAAGATAGGAGTGCCCCTTACACCCTAACGGGTTCTATAGAGAAGATGAGACGCTCAAAATGAAAGTGTTCGCAACGCATACCGAAAGGGTACCAATGAAGCCGACCATTAATGACTAGTTCGAAGACCCGCAAAAAGAATATCATATTAAGGGAGAGGTAGGGGTATGTATGAGACCCAACGGATATGTTACTAGAATTGCAAATATTTGTCCGAACCAGCTCATTGCAATCCTTCTATGGCCCAAACAATGCAATATATAGTCATGTTAGCCTAGCTACATCGCCAATAATGGTGCTATGTCATTCATTCCCATTTGTGTACATGTGAAATCATCCTTATGAAGCTTGCTCGGGTAACATGGAACTCTCATAAAATTTCTTAAGTTTTAAGTCCCATTAAGGAATCTTGCAATAATTATCAAGTAGTGAATTTTTCAAAAAAAAATTTGAATATCAAATCTTACATCTTCTAAATTACACCAAATTCTAAACTACACCTTGCTTGGGATGAACTCAAGACCTCGCACTAAAAGGCAAAAGCCTCTACCAACTGAGCTACTCTCACATCGTGAATTTTTCAAATGAGAAATTTTTTTTAAGAATAAAGAAGAAGAAATTTCAACTAATAAGAATGTTTTATTTTACCTCATTTATTTTTTATATTTAATATTAATGTAAAAGTATATTGGTAAACTTAAATAGATCATTAATTGGTAGCCATCGTTATTAATATCTAATTACATTAAATTTGTAACGTATTTTAAAAAAATATATTTTTTCGAAGAGGAAAAAACTTAATTTAACGTGTAGAATAAACTACGAGGTGTGTAGGATGAATTGCAAGCTGTATCGGATAAATTTAAATATGTGTAGAATAAATTTCAAAACGTGTAAAAACAATTTTGATGTGTGCATCCAAAAATTTTAGTGTGTAGAATGATAGTTTTTATGAATAATTTAGTCAAAGATAATAATAAATTAGATGAAAAAAAATATTATTTAATGTTTTATAATTATTCTTTTGTTTTTTTTTTACTTCTTAATTTAATTTTCTTCTCAAATAAGCCTAAACCTCTCCTTATCAAGTATTACAACACCTATTGCATGCAAGAGGTTCAAATGTATAAATATATTCGTGTAATATTGGATTCCCTAGTGTTAAAAGATTCAGTTTATAAAAAAAGTTCAAGATGTGCGTACCTTAATGAACTCCAGTAGTATCTCAAGTTCACCCATATTGACGATTGTAACAACCTACATGCCAGATTGACTAAAAATTAGATATTTTTACATGGAAGTATTGTGTTTTGTTTAGTGTAATTAAATGGATATTGGCATATTAATTAACCTCAGTTTTTGTTAAAATTTACATACTTATACTTGAAATACATAATAATCAGGTTTGGAAGCTCATCATACCTCATAATGTATCAAAAGTGTAAGTATAAGACAAGTAATGTCTATCTATAGGGAAGGGGAGACCTAAACTAATAAGTGATTCATGCACAATATATCTAACTCAACAACCCTAACAGATTAAACAACTCAACATATATAATATACACTAATATGCCCCCCCCCCCCAAGCTGTAAGTACGAAACAATGTAAAGCTTGGACCCAATAGTGTCAAAATGAGATGATGACAACCCTTTGGTCAATAAATCGACAAGCAGCATAGCCGTAAGCACATAGTTAACACATAGAATTTGAGCTAATGCTATGTCTTGAATAAAGTGCAAGTCTATCTCAAGATGTCTAAAACACTGGATTAACCGTAAGACATTGGATTGACCGCATGATAAGTGACACCAATATTGTCACACCAAAGAGTAGATGGGCATAATGGAGTAATGTGAACCGCCTTTACAAGGGATAAAATCCACGAAATCTTAGTAGCAGTGTGAGCTAAAGAAGGATACTCTGCCTCTGTACTAGAACACTCAACAATATGCTCTTTCTTGGAGCTCCAAATGATGAGGCAATGGGCCTAAGAAAAACATGGTAACCAGTAGTCAACATACGATCGTCAAGACATCCAGCCCAATCACTATCGGAATAAGCATGGAGATCAATACTATTAGATCAAAAAATAATTAATCCATGAGAAATCGTGCCTCTAAGATACCTTAAATACACTTAACTACAACCCAATTACGATCAGTAGGTAGTAGGTGTCTCTAAGAACTGGGACACATTACTACTGCATAAGCAATCTTGAGTCTAGTCCAAACTAGATACTAAGCACGAGCAGTAACCGACCAATGGAATAACAGTGTGGCGAGAGAGTTGTCATCCGGAAGTGACATGAGTAGATAACAAACGACACTCAGGTAGAACAATGTGCTGCAATAAATCAAGTAAATACCACTGCTAGGAATGTTGTAACACATCATTAAAGAATGTTGTAACACATCATCAAATCACTAATGTAGATGAGCTCCTAGTGATGATAATATCATCCACATAGACCAAGACATTGTACATAATGGAATCTTGACTATACACAAAAATTGAGGTGTCAACTAGACTCTGAGAAAATCCACTAGTAATAAGTGCAGATGGTAGCTTGAAAAACCAAGCTTGGGGTGCCTGCTTGAGACCATGGAGGGCCTCCTACAGTAAAAAAAAAATATAATGAGGTCGAGCGGAGTCAACAAAGCTTGGAGGCCGTGACATGTAAACAATCTTAGATAAGTTATCATGTTAAAAGACATTGGCATCGACTTTTCGAATAGCCTGTCCACGTGAAAATACAAACAGGAAAACAAGGTAGATAGTAGTGGTTAAACTACAAGGCTAAATGTCTTAGTATAATCAACACCCTTTATCTAGTGAATGCCCTTGGCAACAAGCTGAGCTTTATAATGGCTCATAGATCCTTCATGATTATGCTTATCCCTTTAAACTCACTTGCAACCAACAATGTTAGCATCATTAGGTGCCGAAACAAGACGCCAAGTTTGGTTAGAATGTAAAGCACCAATCTCTGAACGCATCTCATCCCACAAACAGACTACTTCTATGCCTGATGAAAAGTGAAGGGCTCAATAATGGGGGTGGTAGTAACATGAAACACAAAATGATCAGGAAACTAGCGAGTCTAAAGAGTATAATCATGAGAACAAGTGATCATGGAATGACTAGGAGTAGTAGAAGGAGGATGAGATGAATAATATGTAGAAAGGGAAGAAGACGAGGAGGACAATGAGGAATGAAAGGTGAAGAGGAAGTAAAAGATGAAGAAGGAGAAGGAGAAACAAATGAGGAAGGAGGAGGAATTAATAAGGATGAAATAGGTGGAGAAGAAAAAAAAGTCTCATGCAAAATAACATGTCGTGAAATGAAGGTACATCATGTATGAGGATCATAACCAAGATAACTAGAATAACTAGGAGCGTATCCAACAAAGATACATGGAGTAGAATTGGGTGAGAGTTTATTCGGTCGGGTATCAGCAAGAAATGTATTACACACACACCCAAAAGTGCGAAGAATGGAGTAATCCGGTCGTGAAACGAATACAACCTTATACAGAGAGGAATGATGAAGCAGCTATGGCATACGCATCATATCAAAACTTCTTTGGTAAACGAGCATGAAAAAACAATGTACGAGCAACCTCAAAAAGATCACGGTTTTTCAATTGGGCAACCCATTTTGTGGGGGGTGTATATGGACATGAGATACGATAGGCAATACAAGAATCACAAAGGTATCGAGCCATCATCTTGTCACAAATAAGTTCGAGAGCACTATCGCACTGAATATGTTTGATGGTGCATGAGAAAAGGTTATTTTGCAGTAACAAAATGAATCAACCGCCTAAGAATGATAAGTTAATAAATAAAACCATGTAAACCAACTATACTCATCAATAAATGTAATTAAATTATGGATATCTGGATCTAGATACAACCGACGAAGTACCTCAAATATCACAATGAATAATGTGCAAAGTTAAAGTGGAATGAGATACAATAAAAGTAAATGGTAATTTAGATGATTTCAATACACTACAAACTATACAATGCTTATTCATGGATTTATCCGGTAAACTCAAAAACAAAAATCTAGACATAATAGTGACATAGGGGACCTAGTCGGGAACGCCAGGTCTCTCTATGTGAAAGCGGTCAACTAGTGTAGTTGATGTGCATTACCATGAGTATGGTGGAGGAGTTGTCCAACCAGAGTCTGACTAGACAAGCCAAAATATGTGAAAATAACATCAATAGGATAATCATTAACTAGTAACTAGCCGAATGGTTGATAAAAGGTTCTTGGCTAAGCTAGGAAGCACAAGAACATGTTTAAGAATAAGATAATGATCAAATAAATGAAGTAAAGTAGTACCAATGTGATAGATAGTAAGAGACATATAGTTTCCAACAACTTTCTCGGAACTAGTGTATGGAGCAGAATCAAATATAAGAGAATGATCTACAGTCATGTGGGCGGAATCCGGAATCCATGAATCAACACCCTCACAAATACCGGATAAAGCTGCACATAGCCCGAAATGCGGAGAAGACTGCTGACTAGCCTAAGAAGCAAAGTGTTGAGGCCCAAATCCAAACAAGGAAGTAGGGGTGTTCATCGAATCGAATATCAAATTTTCGAATTACTCGATTCGAATTCAAATTCAATAAAAAACCCAATTCGTATTTGATTAATTCGAATTCGAATAAATGCAATTTGATTCAGATTCTTTTAAAACATGTAAAAAACTATCAAAATGAAACATCAATTTTAAAGCAACCATAAAGCACGATCTCACATTAAAAAGTTTCAAATAAAGTAACATAAGTCTAACATTCAAGTCGAGAAGTCGGGAATACCTACTCCACATTACAAGTTAACATTTTTAAGGTTAGAAATCTATTGATAGATTTGTTACTTAGTTTTATTTTTGGGCAATATATTGGGTTTAGTAATGAGTAATTTTAATACTTGGAATAAATTTTGAAAATAATTTATAGTATAGGCCAATGAAAGTTATATATGTATTATATATCTTTATCTTTACTATATAATAAAAGAAACCACCTTAGAGACACTTGTCATCATATTAGACCATCTCTTATAGATAATTATTATTTTAATTTAATCTCTTCTAATTAATTACATATAACCCTCATACTAAATATTATTTAGTTTAATATCTTATATTATAGATAACCCATCTACTCAATATTAATAGTTTAATATCTTATGGATAATTATTATTTAGTTTAATCTCCTTCTCAATTATAATATTATTTATTTGAATTAATTATATTTGAACGTTTTGTTTATTTGGTATCAAATAGATTTTACGAAACTTAAAATAAAATTAACTAATATTATTTATTATTTATACATTTACAGAGTTTTAAATAAAGGGTTAAAGTTATTCAGACTTCGTTAACAAATTTTGCAACATGATAATCTATTTTTATCAGTATACCAAACTTTGTATTAAAAAATTAAATATTTTTTATTTTCACTATACGAAATTACATTTACCCGACCCATGTAATACAAGAGGTTTTTTAAGATATAATTTTTTTATTATTTGATATACAAAATTAGATTTATTCAATTCGTAAAATACACGGGGTTTTTTAACGATATATTTTTTTTTTTATTATTTAGGATAGAAAATTACATTTATTTAACTCGTGTAATACAAGTGGTTTTAAAGATATAAATTTTTTATTTGGTATATAAAATTAATAAATTAGGGATTGTTTGTGTTGTGGGCAAAGAAGTCCTTTTTTATTATTAACTTTTTTATTTGATAACTTTTTGCTCGTGATAAAGAGTCCAAAGGTGACTTTAATTCCTGATTTAGAAGACAAATTATGTCCGAAATTGATTTTCTTTCACGAAAACCTGTTTATTAAACAAATCTTCAAGGTTTTTCCAAATTTCTGAAGATGACGTAGAACATCTTTCTAGATATAGAAGAGATGGAGACATAGTAGCAATGATAAACACATACACATATCCGTCTGATTTGACCCAAGTTCTCGACCTTCAGATCTAATGGTTGGTGTAGGTGTGTTATGATTGAGAAATTTCAGAATTGTCCGTCACTTGTTATGATTATGAAATTTCAAAATAGTCCAAGAATTTACAAAACAGTAATGATTTGGTGCTTTAATTGAGAAAATTGTTGTAATCAAGTTTTATTTGAATGCATTGTGTAAAATTCGGTAGATGTGGTGAAGGATTGCTGGTCAAATTAGAAGACACATCACTTGTTGTTGCAATGATTTGATGACAGTAGCAGAAGAGGATGAAGAAGGAAAAAAAAGAAGAAATAGTGGTGAAAAGAAGAAGAAAAGGATCTAACAGGGAAGAAACAGAACAATAGAAAGAAAGAAATCTCACCGGAAGAGAAGAATCTTCATCGGAGAAGACAGAGTTTGGCCGAAAGAGATGAGATCTAGCCAGAAAATCAATGTAAAGGTCACCTAAGATTCTTGAGCTCTTATACCATGAAATACATGATAATCAGGTATGCAAACTCATCATGTCTCATAACATATTAAAAGTGTAAGTACAAGACATCTAGTATCTATATATAAGGAAAGGGTGAGCTAAACTAATAACAGACTCATGCACAGTATAAGGGGGTGTTTGTTTTTTTTTTTTTTTTTGTGAAAAGTTGTTCAGGACCTCTTATGTCTGCCCCACGCAGACCACGTGCAGACGCTTGAGTCTGCAGTGTGCAGTGTGTTTGTTTTCTCGAAGTGATTTCATTAAAAAAGGTCTTCCAGACCTCCTCTTCTTGGGGCAGATGTGGACTTGGGTCTTCTAGCCTCTTCTTTCTTTTTGCTCAGTTACACAAACACAAAACACCCCAAAAAAACCCTAGCTCCTTCTCCCCTTCACACACCGTCGATCCCCTCCTTCTCCCCTTCCATCGCCGCCCACCTCCGCCCCTACCTCGCCGTCGCGCCCCCTCCTCCTCCCCTTCGATTTGCCTCGCCGTCGCTGCGGCTTCGCCCTCCCCTGCCACGTCGTTGATCTCCTCCCTTCTCCCCTGCTACTTCACCGAAACAGGTATGTTTCTTTATTTTCAAGAATTGTTTTTTTTAATTGTCATGACATGTTAAAGAATTCTGCTTATAATATACATATTGTTAAAGAATATACGTATTGTTAATTTTTTGGTTTTTTTAATGTTAGTTTTCTAGTTTTTTGATGTTAAAGAACATACCTCATTTGAAAAGTTTCCTTCTTAGGTGACCAAGATTAAGTAGAATTGACAACGTTAACCAACTGTAAACGTTTTCAAGAGTCCCAAAGTAAACCAATCTCCACCTAGTAATGAAGTGCAGACTCCCAAGTAGTCCAACAAATCCAACAAAGAACCCTGGGCCCATGCCAGTATAAAACCACAAGTCTTCAGTATCATCTTGACCTTCATTCTTACCAACATGATTGTCTCTTACATCATCTTCATTGCAACTTCTTAAAACTGGTGGCCCACATAGTCCATTGTTCCCTTCATAAATAGTTGGGTCATCAAGAGTCTGAAGCTGATTTCCAGCTGGAACTCGGCCATATAAATCATTGAATGACAGGTTCAAGTAGCTTAGAAAGGTCAAGCTACCCAAACTTTGGGGAATCCGACCAGACAGGTTGTTCATCGACAAATCTAAAGATTCCAGTTGCTTTAGATTTCCAATGATTACTGGAATATGTCCTTTTAGAAGGTTTCCAGAGAGATTTAAGCTCTTCAACCCCAGAAGATACATTAGAGCATCAGGCAGTTCTCCAACGATATTGTTGTTAGAGAGGTCTATTGATATAAAAAACCTTAGTACTGTTCTGGTGTACGATTGTTGCCTTCCCTTTGTGGAAACCAAAATATTTTCATCATAGGTTTGCATCGATCCAAATGTTATCCAGTTGGAACTCGTGATCATACCACTTAAATTCCCGAAGCAATGAGGGATTGTTCCGATTATGTTATTATGTGCCAAGCTTAAATATTGAAGAGCATGGAGTTTACAAAGCTGTAAAGGAATCTTTCCTGTAAACTTATTCGACTCCAGATTTAAAATTCTAAGGTCAGATAGCTTTTCACCAATCCAAAAAGGGATATCACACATGATGACATGAACATATTTTTCCCTAAATCCATTGTAACCAGTCGTGTCAAGTTTTGTAAGGATAGCGGGATACCCCCCTCAATTCTGTTGTTGTGCAAGTGCAACGAGTTTAGTTGTATTAGAGAACCCAAGGAACTTGGAACAACACCGGTTATGGTGTTATTTGCAAGATTTATCACCTGCAAATTAGTTAAGTTCCCTAAGCATCCAGGAAGCCTTCCAGAAAACTTATTTTGTGATAAATCTAAAAGTTGGATGCTAAGGACATTGCATAAGTGTACTGGAATGTTTCCTGTGAAACGATTTTTTGAGAGATTAACAACTTGGAGACTTGGGCTCATTGCTCCATCTGTTTGGGGCACCTGTCCTGACAGTAAGTTATCTGATAGATCCAAAATCAACAAATTTTCTGGAAAGTTTGCTAGTGACCCCTCAAACTTGTTTGAGTTCAACTTTAGGGAAATCCCATCCAGTATTTGGGTACTACTGTTGAAATGAAATCGTGGCAGTTTGCCACCGATATGGTTATTTGACAAATCCAAGTCAAGAATATGAGACAAGATGTTCTCAAACCACTCTGGTATTGTATCGCTAATACTTGAGTTAGAAAGATCTAACCTCTGAAGATTTGTTTGTGTTTGAAGCCATTTCGGGAATTGGGGTCCGATGTTGACGGAACTTGCATAGAGTACCTGTAGTTGGAAGGGGGCCCTCCATTGAGAGCTGAAATTCAACGCTAGCGAATTCTCAGACAACATCAAACAATTTAGATTCTTTAGCTTGGTGAAATGAGTTTGGGAAAGGACCCCGACCAACGAATTTCCGGAGAGATCTAGAGTCTTGAGCTTTGAAAGCTCCCCAAGACTCAAGGTAATGTTCCCACTCAATTGATTATCACCAAGAGCTAGGTCTTCTAGCCTTAAGAGTAGTCCAAGGTTTACGGGAATAGGACCAGAAAACTTGTTCCCCGAAAGGTCCATATGAATGAGGCTGCTCAAATTAAATAACGTATCTGGCATCAAAGTTTCAAAGGAATTGGTCGAGAGGTCGATGGAAGCAAGAGCGCTGAACATTCCCATGAAATCAGGAATTTTACCATGGAAGTGGTTGAGTTCTAAGTTTAGATGCATGAGGCCAGTAAGGTTTGATAACCAGACAGGAATGGTTGAATTAATAAGATTGGAGGAGAGGTCCAGTGAATTAAGAGACGTGAAATTGACGACTTTAACTGAAGGGATATTGATATCACACGATGCCAAGTTCAGTGTAAGCAAAGAAGGTAGCATGTTGATTGGATGGAACCAATCAATATGTTCATGGTCCATATATGATAAATCCAAGTGCCTTAATGACCGCAGGGAAGACACCCATCCTAAATCATCTATGACAGGCCTAGGGGCTCCAATATCATATCCATATGAAATTCTACGATCAAGATCATCCATGAGAGGACCTTGACTAAGATCAAGATATTGTAACCTTGAGAGATTTCCTAGATGATGAGGAACTACCCCGCTTAAACCTGAGTGTGTTAAATTAAGGTATTCCAAATGTTTAAACGAACCCATGAATTCAGGAATGCTTCCTGAGAATTGGTTTACGCTCAAGTCCAAGTAACGCAGATGTTTCAAATTCTGTAAAGAAGGACTCAACTTACCTACAAGGCGTCTGCGAAAATTCAAAGATCGAAGATCAAGTTTCACAACTGTTGGTTCAGGCCCAAGATCACAACACACGTACAAGAGAATAAAAAATAAAATAACTTTCTAACTCTCTGCTTTTATTAATATGAAAGTGGGTACACAGAACTTCTACTACCCCATTATTTATAATAAAGAAATACTAGCACATGCAAAATAACTCAGTCCACTTCTTCCTGATTTATAGCAATGATTCCAACTTATTTCTCACCACGTTACCACTGAAACTCGGTCAAATCTTGCTTGCTACATTGACTCCAAGACCCATAGCATGTGACCGGATAACCTTGAACCCATTACTTGACCCGTACTCGATCCGAACATGACCCGTAAATAACCCGCAATATCAAGATTACCCAACATTCACCCCCGTAATCTTGATTTGGTTCTTTCTACTTGCTTCGTTCTTGCTTGCGTTCGTTCTTTCTTTTCTTGCTTTAACCGGAAACGGTTATCTTGCTAAACTTGCTACTTTCTTGTTGGATTCGAATATGTTCTTACTTGCTTGCTTCGAATCATCTTTCTTACTAACTTGTTATTCGAACCCATACGGTTCGGTCTTTCTCTTTCTTTACGAACTAACGTGTCCGTGTCTTTCTTTCTTTCTTTCGGTTGTCGGGTTTTCTTTCTTCTTTCTCATCGACTACCGATCTTTCTTTCTTTCTTTCTTGTGACGGCTCTTTCTTCTTTCTTGCACCGCCAATTACTTTCTCATTCTTTCTTGCTTACTTTCTTACTCTTGCATTCTTGCTATGTTCTTCCAATCTTGCTATAGTCTTCCAATGACAACAATCACCGATCTCAAATTACTTACCATACCAGTGATCGATTCTTTCTGCCCAGCAACATTTTCTTACCGGAGAGCTTCCTTTCTTCTTTTCCGGCAACACCTTCTTTCTCTTTGGTGAACCTTTCACCTTCTCTTTCCCGCTGATCTAATCGACCAGAAATTACTACCCTTGCTGCTTTCTTTCATTCTCTCGGTCTAGCTGCCCCCCGATCTTTTGCGGCTCGTCTTTCGGTCTAACGCCAGAACTCGCTTTCTGATCACGGTTCTCTGGCGCGGTCTCTTACTTCTCTTCGACTCTTCATGCCGGTTCTTCTACTCCGGCGTCGGTCACTCGAATCCCACCGTACTCACTTCATGATGGCAATTTCACAACATATACCTTCTTTGATCGATGTCTTCTTGATCGACCACTATGCTTGTTGTGCTCCTTGCTGACTTTCCCTTTTTTTTTCTTCAGAAAATCAAATCACCTGGTCTGGCTGTGGCTTGCTTCTTTTCTTTCTTCAATGGCGGCTGTTAATTAAACCAGGTGCTTGCTTTCTTATCACAACTCTCTACCGTCTTCTTCTTTTCCCAGATCTACAGTTTAAAGGGACTGCACCCCCTTCTCTGAACACGACCCTCAAACCTGCGAACTGTCTGCACTCGAGCCCTAGGCTCTGATACCAAATGTTGGTTCAGGCCCAAGATCACAACACACGTACAAGAGAATAAAAAATAAAATAACTTTCTAACTCTCTGCTTTTATTAATATGAAAGTGGGTACACAGAACTTCTACTACCCCATTATTTATAATAAAGAAATACTAGCACATGCAAAATAACTCAGTCCACTTCTTCCTGATTTATAGCAATGATTCCAACTTATTTCTCACCACGTTACCACTGAAACTCGGTCAAATCTTGCTTGCTACATTGACTCCAAGACCCATAGCATGTGACCGGATAACCTTGAACCCATTACTTGACCCGTACTCGATCCGAACATGACCCGTAAATAACCCGCAATATCAAGATTACCCAACAACAACATGACCATTCAGACGGTCACACCCAATTCCCTGCCAGTGACAACATTCTACTCCGCTCCATGTTGACAGAAGATTAGATGTGTCTGTGAGGGTTTGTTTGAAAACAAGAAGGGACCGCCTGTCCCTTTGGATACATGTAACATTTGAAGAAGCTGTAATGATGCTTAAACCAATTATTTGGAATAAGAGGGATGTAAAAATGAGAAGAAAACTGGTTTTCATTTTGGAATAGAATGAAGTTCAGTCTCAAAACAGGGGAGGATATATGGCATATAACAAAATAATTCCTTTATAAAAGAAAAAAAAAATGAAACACGTAATAGTAGATATTATTACCCAATTTTTCTAAATAACAACGTATACCTTACTTAGCTAGAATTATCCACAAGACTGTGACAGCATATTTAGAGTCATCTTCGAAAGTCTTGAAAGAGTTTGCGGTCACACACATACTCGTAACCCTATCTGGTGCAGGTTTTTGCACGTCTAACTTTGCTATCAATTGTTTACTGGTTATATATCTTTTTGGAATAACATTTCATTATATCTTTTTTACCTTAACCGAAATTGTTTTTCAAAGGGAAATCAAATAAAAATAAATATTACTAACGGCTAATTAAGTTTCTAAATTCGGAATCCTATAACTCCACAAGTTCATTAAATGCATATTTGTAATTCTATTTAATAAATAAGATAAGGAAGGTTGCTAATTTATAGAATTGAAATAACTTTTGCATAAACCATTGCGACTTTTGTGAAACGAAGTACCGCTTCCAAGTATTAGGGAAGGAAAATTTCACAGGTTTATGTTGGTTCGAATAATATGGTTCATGAACAGATGCGATGGTTTGATTGATAGTTAAAGGATCCAATGATATATTACTTGAGCACCGTTTGGTTTATGACCTTATGATGGTTGGGTTGGTAATTTTCAAATGATTGTGAGTAGTTACGTTGTATATGTAAATGAAACGTTTGGTTGATTTTTTTTGTAGCATATATAGATAATATAAAAGAAGAGGTATGTGTGTTAAATGAAAAGGTATGTGTTGATTAAAAGGGTATGTGTCTATTAAAGGAGTGGGAGTTGCTTTTTGTATAAGAGATATAATTAATGTATGTGACCAAATTTTGAAGTGTCAGTGTTGACGAATTTTTTTTTTGAACGGCGAATCACTTTATATATATATATATATATAAAGAGCCAGTAAGAAATTGGGAAACAAAACGAAAGTGTTGACGAATTCAACGTTAAAAAAATCAAACAGTTGACGAATTCATATTTATATTTACAATTCTTCTCCAGATTTAAAGATTTAAACATGTATCAATCAAAGAATTTAATGCACATATAGAATTTTGAATTTGTAAATTTCTTCGAATCCCAAGGTTTTTTTTTTCTTTTTAAGATAACCTTCATTCAACCAAAGAAAAAACGCCACTAGCGAGTCCTCAAAACAAGGACCCCTAGTCAAGCCAAAATGACATCAAATCCAAAGGATATTTATACCAAACTTTCAAATCAAACGATTTCAATCTAGACCTATGCCTGTACCAAAAAAGAAAAACGAGCACGACTTAACCGTTTCCACCACTTCGATTGCTCTCCGAGTTATACGATTAAAAATTCTCGCATTTCTTTCACTCCAAAGATACCACAACGTGGTAATTATAATGCCGTGAATGATCTGATTGTCCTTCTTAGTCTTCGTATAACAATCTACCAACTTAAGAAGGTCCCTTGTCTCAAACGCGAAAATAGGAGGCATTCTACACCAACTTCCTATCCTTGACCACACTTCCGAGGTGAACATACATCCTGTGAACACATGAATTGACGTTTACGGCTCTGCTGCACTGTTGGTGCACTTGTGTCTGTACTTTGTCTGTATTCGGTCTGTATGTAAACGATGTCCAAAGTCAGTCTGTAAGTTGACCAAGTCAACTATCCTCCTAGTTTGACTTGGACAACATGATGTTGTCTGGATCGAAGGATAGCCTCGAAGGATACAACTGATCCTTCGAGGTGCTCGAAAGATATGGTTCGACCATAGTTCAACCATTAGACATCGAAGGATGATCCTTCGATGTCCATGCTGATCGTTCGAGCTCCCTGTAATCGATAGATGATCCTTCGGACCATCTATCGAGTCCTTCGACCAGAACTGGTATGTATGGGTATAAATACCCATGCAGTGTGTTAGTGTAAAACAGATGCACACATAGAGAGTTGAGAGCATTCTGCTGGAAACACACACACACACACTTGAGAGTTTACATCTTTGGTTTTGTAAACATTGTGCTTGTAACCGTAAACCTTCATACGTATTAATACAGTGGTGTTAATCGGTGAACTTTGTGTGTTCTTGTGTTTCTTCTTACTTCATTCCGGTTTGCCTACTAGCTTGGATTCCGCACTCGCTAGTGGGTTAGTATAACAAGGTTTAGGTTGTTCTCGATCCTCCGAGAAAAGGGACCTACAAGTGGTATCAGAGCCTCGCTCTTTACCTTGTTTAAAACCGGTTTGTTCAAGTTCTTTGGTGTGTTTGGACACTAGGTTTAGCACCCGTTTTGGTGGTTTTTCTTGCTTTTCTAAACTGAAAAACGGCTTCTAAACCTTCGGGAGTGTTCGGGGTCGGTTTGGGTAACATAAAAATCGTTTTTGTGAAACTTTGATTTTTCCGGCCGTGTTCCGATCATCTTTCCGGTGACTGGACTTGGGGATAAGGTTACTTGTTTTGGCAAACTTTTTGAAAGTCAAAAAGTTGGTGAAGATTTGTGTGCAGAACATACTTTCTGCCGAAAGCAACTTCACCTACCTGTCACCTTTCTCACCAACCTGTCCTTTCGTGTCAGTGTGTCAGTAAGCTTTCGAAGGATATCTTTCGATTTCGAAAGATCATCTTTCGATTAGAGATAGCTCGAAAGATTAGCATCCTTCGAGTAGTCTTTCGAAGTCTGAGAAGTATCCTTCGTTGTTGGAATCTTTTCGAAAGTTGGTTGTCCGAAAGATAAGGATACATCTCGAAAGATAAGGATCTTTCATTGTGAATCTTTCGAGATCAGTATTCGAAAGATATAGATCTTTCGAACTGTGAATCTTTCGTGATAATCAGTCGAAAGATAAGGATCTTTCATTGAGAATCTTTCGAAGGCTTTGCTCGAAACTCAACAGTAATCTTTCGATCACTGTTGATCCTTCGAACAAGTCTTGATCTTTCGATCAGATTGTTTCTTTCAATTGTTGTCTGTTTGTTGTTAACAGTTTGTGGTGTGTAGGTTATTTGTTAATTTTTGATCAAAATGAGTTGCACAAGTCCTTGGGATTGGAGTACGGATCCACAACCAGATCTAAAACAGATGTCGATGGCTGAATATATGACGAGTGCCATACCTAAACAACAACAGTCAATAAGTTCATGTCAATGGGCTTTGGTATCCAATCAAAGTCAAAGTCTTCAAAATCTTCTGATTAGTGAGAGTGAAACAGGCAGTAACAATCGTCCACCAAAGCTGAACCACATGAACGATTTTCCGTCATGGAAAGGCCGCTTTCACACATATGTTCAAGGACAAAGCACCGACCTTTGGATGTGTTTTGTCAATGCATTCAATGAAAGTCTTGAAAGTAGAGCATCCACTTCTGAAGGTTACGCCAACATGCTTGAAAATGACAAGAAGGCTTATGAATTGGAGAAAAAGGCCTATGCCATACTTACTCAAGCACTCAACAAAGACATCTACCATCAGTTTTCATATTGCAAGACCACGAAAGCATTGTGGGATGCCTTAGTTGCTAGAGGAGAAGGCAATGCAGCTGCTCGAAAGTCTAGGCATGATTTGTTGAAGAAAGAATTTGAATCCTTTCAGTTTTTGGAAAACGAGACTCTGAATGATATGACCACACGTTTCTATCATTTGATTAGTGAAATGTGTGCTTATGGGGTGGCAGCTACTCAACAAGACATGGTGAATAGGTTTGCTGACGCCCTACCCCCAAAATGGAGTTCGTTTATTGAGTTGTTGAAGCATACTAAAGCTCTAGATGAGATTAACATCTATGAGTTCATTCAGAAGCTGGAACATAAAAATGATGAAGAAATTAGGAAAGCAAGGCGTGCTCCAGCTCCTCAGAATACAGAAATGTATTTGCCTGGTTTTGGTCCTTCAGCTAGTTCTGTTCAGCAACCGAAGCTTCAAACTGCTTTTGTGTCCAATACGAGTTCCTTTCCATTTCCTCAATCAACAGCTGCTCCACCACAACCTCAATTCGATCCGAGGTCTTACATTCCTGTTCCAACACAGCCACAACCACAACCTCAACAACAACAACAGCAAGCTCACTATACAAGCAATCCTCAACCTCAGCCTCAAAGTCATCACACAATCCGAGTCGACAACTCAAATCTTTCACACCTTAGTATTGAAGTTGCTAAGGAACATATGGAAATTATCAACACCATGGTCAGTGCTTACTGTGGTTTGGTAGCTGGTCAGCTTGGAAACATCAACATGACCAATGAAGATTATGATCAGATCGACAAGGAAGAAATGGAGTTGATGGATATTAAATGGGCTTTTGCTAGTGCGGTTAGAAGGGCAAAAGATTTCATGGCACGAACTGGAAGAACTTCGTTGGAAGGAAAGAAAAACACGAAGTATGGGTTTGATATTAATGCCGTCACTTGCTTTAACTGTGGCGAGAAAGGGCACTTTAAACGTGAGTGCACTCGACCAACAAAACACGGCAATCACAACCCGTTCAGAAACCAGACTAATGCGAATGCCCAACAAGAAAACCGTGAAAGGAGGATGGTGGCAGTGAATAACAATCAGGGACAGCCTGGAGCTACCAATCACAATCGGGCTTTGGCTGTTCAAGCTGATGAAGGATGTGACTGGTCAGTGCAGTTTGGTGAAGGAGATCAGGGAAGTGGAACTGCATTGTATGCTAAGGTCATCGAGCAGGTTCATAAAGAAGAATCTTCTGGGAGCGATGACAGTTCTGGTTATTCGGGGAGTTCGGATGAAGAAGGCTCTGTTTCTGGGGATAATCACTCAGAGCCTGATGTGAATGAGGAAGGAGATGATGATATACAGGAGCTACTGAATGAAGCTGATGAGCTTAAATGTCAGAAATCAATTCTGATTAGGAAGGCTGCTGCTACATCAACGGAAATGGAAAAGCTATTCTCTGAAGATGGAGCTTTTTCTTTTCAAACCGCCTTTATGGCAAATGGTTCAGCCTCTACTAGTCAGGTAACTTCTGAACCTTCTGCTCCTAGTATTTGTAAATCATGTGCAGAGATGAAGCTTGAATCAGAAAAGCTTCATAGTCATAATCAGAATTTGGTTATTGAACTGTCAAAATGCCAAGAGGCAAACATGGCTTTAACCCGGAATGAAAAAGAATTTAAATCTGTAATAGAAACATTAAAGAAAAATGTGTCCGAGGTTAACAAAGTAGTTTACCACAAACAAGTAAGTATAAATGAATACATTAATCTTGTGGAAGAAACTAAGAAGCAATTAGCCATTGCCCAATGCAAGCATGATGCGATCAAACAGAAATTGGATAGTTATTCTAACTCCCGATTTGTGCTTGATCACATCATAGACGTTCAACAACTGAAAGGTAACGTGAAAGGTGTAGGGTATAAGGCGTGTCCACCCCCTTTGATGGACAACTATACCAAGATGCCCGATGAAGAGGAAATGCCTCGGTATGAACCCAGTGTGCCTTTGAACTTTGAGGAATTTTCTACTGGCCTAGGGTTCAAACCGGATGTTGGTGCACTTGTGTCTGTACTTTGTCTGTATTCGGTCTGTATGTAAACGATGTTTCCAAATCAGTCTGTAAGTTGACCAAGTCAACTATCCTCCTAGTTTGACTTGGACAACATGATGTTTATCTGAATCGAAGGATAGCCTCGAAGGATACGCATCATCCTTCGAGGTGCTCGAAAGATATGGTTCGACCATGGTTCGACCATTAGGCATCGAAGGATGATCCTTCGATGTCCATGCTGATCTTTCGGACACATTGTCATCGACAGATGATCCTTCGGACCATCTGTCGAATCCTTCGGACAGACCTGTTATGTATGGGTATAAATACCCATGCAGTGTGTTAGTGTTAGACAGATGCACATTTGGAGAGTTAGAGAAACTCTGCTGGAAAACACACACACACACACTTTAGAGAGTTTGCAAACAGATTGTAAACCTTGTGCTTGTAACCGTAAACCTTCATACGTATTAATACAGTGGTGTTAATCGGTGAACTTTGTGTGTTCTTGTGTTTGTTCTTGCTTCATCCCGGTTTGCCTAATAGCTTGGATTCCGCACTCGCTAGTGGGTTAGTATAACAAGGTTTAGGTTTGTTCTCGATCCTCCGAGAAAAGGGACCTACAAGAAGAAACTTCAAACACAGCCCCTAAGGAACAAGAAACTTCACCATCCATGAAACAAAGTCCTCCAATTATCGAGGACTATGAGACATCGGATGATGAATCAGATGTGGCTGTAAGTGATCAGGATAAATCACTTGGCAAGATGAAAGGAGTAGATATTCCACGAGAGAATCACATCCTTTGTGATCCTGATACTCCTGAGGTTCCATCTGTTAAAGAGCAAGTGATTGATCCTGTCAAGGTTGAAAAGAAGGCGGTGTCTACTGTTAAAAGCAGTAATGTGTTGTATACCTTGGTTGGAGATAGTAAAATCTATTCAGATCACGTTTTTCCAATTAAAAATGTAAATAAATCTTTGATTGATAAAGTCTTTGAAGACAATACAAACAAATTTTTGGGAAAAACTCTACCAGGAATTGTGGTAACACAATGTGATCCAATTCCTAAATCTGAAATTAGAAAACAGTTTAGGAATCAGAAATCTTCAACCACTCTACAACCTAGTGCTTCTAAAGGTAAACAACCAATCAATCGAGCTCAAAAGCCTGAAACAACAAGAGCTCGAGTTCAAAAGAAAGAAAAGGATGTCAAGTTTGTGTCATCCAAGGGTACTGATAAGATTGAAACTTTTGAAAACAAATCTAATACAGATTTTGTAAAACAAGTCACAATCTTAAAACGAAACAGTGATAACAATTACACTCAACACACAAACGGGTGTGATGAAAAGGCTAGTACCTCTGGGTCCACGACCTCAACATCTGGTAGTCGATCAGGTTCTCCTAAGTCTGTTGAAAGGAGAACTTGTTTCAAATGTGGAGAAATTGGGCACATTATCAGAAATTGCCCAAATGCTCCAAAGAAGAAAATGGTTGAAAAAGCTTCACCTGAAACAGTTCACCCTCAACGTCGGTCAGTTTCACCTAAACAAGATAAACGAACTGTAAAAGAACAAGAAACTAAACAACGACGTAAGAACATAAAAACTGTTGAAAAAGCTTTAAAATCTGAAGTTAAAACAGTTCAGAAGGAACCAAGTGTGTCACAACCTGTTAAACCAGAATCTTCAAAAACTGGTAGGCACAGACAAACTTGGTTACCTAAGTCGGGTGACAATTCAGGGGGAGCAGTTGTTCTTGAAAACCATCAAGAGATAGAGCTTACGTATCGTGATGCCAAGGGACGACCCAAGACCACTAAGGCTTGGGTCCCCATTCTCAACTGATGTGTTTAATTGACATGTGCAGGATGTTCTAGGAGGAACTATTAATAGTCATTGGATTGTTGATAGTGGAGCATCCAGGCACATGACTGGCGACTTACGGCTCCTGTATGACGTGAGAAATATTAGAGGAGGGTATGTTGCTTTTGCGGGTGATAAAGGTGGGTACATCACTGGAGAAGGAAGTATCTCCAATGGTATCGTGTGCTTTGATAAGATCAATTATGTGAAGCAAATTGATCACAATCTTCTCAGTGTGTCGCAAATCTGCGATAAAAAGTTCTCAGTGATTTTTGATGATGCTGGCTGTTATGTGCTGAAGCCTGGATTCAAAATTCCACAAGAATGGGTTCTCTTATCGGCTCCGAGAGTTAATGATCTTTATATTCTCGATATGAGCCAAGCGATTACTACATCTGCACAAGTTACTTGTTTTGTCTCAAAAGCCACAGAAAAGGAGTCTATATCTTGGCACAGAAGAATGGGACACATTCACTTGAGAAAAATGAACCATTTGGTGAAAAATAATCTTGTGAATGGTGTGCCTGTAAGAAGTTTTCATCTACAAGATATCTGTGTCTCTTGCCAAAAGGGGAAGCAAACGAAGAAGTCTCACCCTTTGAAGAAAATCAACACTGTCAGCATGCCTCTCGAACGTCTTCATATGGACCTTTTTGGACCTATGAAGCACAAGACAACGTTTGGTGATGCTTATTGTTTAGTAGTTACTGATGACTACTCTAGATTTTCTTGGGTATCTTTTATGGCACACAAAAGTGAAACTCCTGGCATCCTCAAGGATCTTCTTACAATGTTGGAGAATCTCTATACGTTGAAAGTGAAAAGGATCCGAAGCGACAATGGAACTGAATTCAAGAATCAAGTTATGGATGAGTTTTGTACTTCTAAAGGCATTCTTCATGAGTACAGTTCTCGTTATACTCCACAACAAAATGGTGTCGCTGAGAGGAAGAATCGAACTATTATTGAAACTGCAAGAACAATGTTAGTAGAGTCGGAACTCCCTATTCAATTCTGGGGAGAGGCTGTATCGGCTGCTTGCTACACGTTGAACAGAGTTCTTACAGTTAAGAGACATGGCAAGACTTGCTTCGAACTCCTTCAGAGAAGGAAACCGGATCTTTCTTACCTTGAACCGTTTGGTGCTCCTTGTACTATGATTGAACCGGATGGAAAGTTTGGTGCACGAGCTATCGAGGGTTTCTTCCTTGGATATGCAACTCCGAATTTTCGTGTTTGGAATCTAGCTACCAAAAAGATTGAGCTATGGAGTGAAGTTAGGGTTCAAAGGTACACGAGTCCTGTTAGGGCTCCGGGTGATCCGTGGATGTTCGATTATGATGGGCTATTTGACTCCTTCAATCTGCCAACCTTTGACGAAGAATCAGCAGCGGCTCGAATGTTGTTGGAAAGTGACAACGCTGCTGTCTCGCCATTGGTTAGACCTATTGTTGTTGACCCTCAAGCTTCTACGTCAGTCAACAATATGGTTCAAAATGAGGTTTATGAAGATGCTGCTGATTATAATGACTCTTCTGAAGATGATGAATATCATGATGCAGCCGAAGGATCTTCAGCTCCAGCTGCTCCTGTTCAAGGTGCCTCTGGGGATACACCTCATACGCAGAATATAGATACTGCTGAAGGGAATGCATCCACTTCTAACCACATTCCTGGTGTGGAGTTGGTTGTTGATCTTAATCTGAACAATTTGGGTATCAATGCACGTGTGCCAGATAATCCTGAAATGCGGATTCACGATACCCATCCCCAGCAGAATATCATAGGAGATGTCCATCGCGGGGTGCAGACGCGTAATCAGCTGAGAAACAACCGGAATGCTGGTTTGTATTCAGCTATAAGAGAATCTGGTCAACAAAATGACTGGTCCTTCGCGTGTTATGTGTCACAAGAAGAACCAAAGTCGTGGAAAGAAGCATTGAAAGACAGTGCTTGGGTTGAGGCCATGCAGGAAGAATTACAGCAATTTCACAAGCTGGGTGTTTGGAAGCTTGTTGAAAAGCCTGAGAATTATAAGAAGATTGGCACTCGATGGGTCTTCAAATGCAAGAAAGACGACCGTGGAGTGGTCATTCGAAACAAAGCTCGTTTAGTCGTTCAAGGTTTTCGTCAGATAGAGGGTATCGACTACAACGAAGTCTATGCACCAGTTGCACGTCTGGAAGCTATTCGGATCTTTCTGGCTTATGCCTCATTCAAAGGATTCAAAGTTTACCAGATGGACGTCAAAAGTGCATTTTTACATGGTGTGGTTGAAGAAGAGGTATATGTCGAACAGCCTCCAGGTTTTGAAGATCCTGTTCATCCCGATCGGGTTTGGTTGCTCAACAAAGCTCTATATGGTCTTCATCAAGCGCCACGAGCTTGGTATGCAACCTTATCTACATATCTGTTGGAGAACGGTTTTCGAAGAGGTCTTATCGATTGTACTCTCTTCATCAAAGAACAAGATGGAGATCTTCTTCTGGTACAGGTATATGTTGATGATATTATTTTTGGTTCTACTAATGATGTTTTGTGCAGGAATTTCGAGCGCATCATGCAGGATAAGTTCGAGATGAGTGCTATGGGGGAAATGAATTTCTTTTTGGGCCTACAAGTGCAACAAACGGAGTCTGGGATATTCATCCATCAGACTAAATATGTTGGAGACATCTTGAGCCGGTTCCAGATGTCCGATGCAACGCCCATTGGTACCCCATTGCCAACTAATCATGGAATTACTCCTGACTTGAAGGGTGAACCTGTTAGCCCTTCATACTATCGCGCGATGATCGGATCCCTTATGTACCTCACAGCATCAAGGCCAGATATAATGTACCCAACATGCCTGCTTGCCAGATATCAAGTCAACCCGAAGGCCTCACATCTTGCAGCTGTCAAAAGGATTTTTCGTTATTTGAAGGCTTATCCAGACACCGGTCTGTGGTATCCTAGGGATAATAACTTTGACTTGGTCGCATTCAGTGATTCTGATTTTGGCGGATGTAAAATCGACGGCAAATCCACAACGGCTGGATGTCAGTTTTTAGGAAATCGCCTAGTCACCTGGCAGTGCAAGAAGCAGACGTGTGTCGCTACATCAACATGCGAAGCTGAATACATTGCTGCCTCAAGTTGTTGTTCACAAGTTCTTTGGATCCAACAACAATTGCGGGACTACGGTTTTGAATTCCTAACTACTCCTATATACGTTGATAATTCTGCTGCTTTAGATATCACTAAAAATCCTGTGCAGCATTCAAAGACCAAACACATCGAAATCAAATATCACTTCATACGTGATTGCTTTGAGAAAAGGCTAATCGATGTTGTTAAGGTCCACACCGATGACCAACGTGCCGACTTATTTACCAAAGCTTTTGACAAATCTAGATTTGATTTCTTATTATTGGTAAACGGCATTAAGGTCAAGCAAGAGTAAACCAACATCGGAAAATCATTTTTGTAAATATCTTTGTGTGTTTTTAAATTTGTCTTAGTTTGTTGATTTTAGGGGGAGTAAATCCAAAAATCGGAAAATACAAAAACATCGAAAAATTTCAAAAACACAAAAACAATAGAAAAACAAAAATGAGTTTCCTGGCGAGCAAAAGAGAAAATGATAGTACATCAGTGGTCTATCTAAACCTCTTTAAACCTTAAATGAAAAGCGATAAGCAGCTCTATATAAGATGTATCGGTAGGCTCACAATCATTTTAAAGTGTGCAGGGTGATATAAATCTTAATCGACTGAAGACCAGGTGGGAACCATTCATTGGCATATGGTCTTAGTACCGAAATTTCGTTTGATAGATTGCCGAGGTTCTGAGATATTCGGTCTTTATGCTGCTTATCATCTGGGTATCATGGTTGTATCTTTTACCGAAAAATAACGGGGACGCAAGTCTAGATCTTCCATGATACTATACATACGTGCACATATTGCATACTGCATTCGACCTCAATAAGTGATAAACAATCACATGTCCAAATCAAATAAGTGATAAAATATCACATTTATCCGGGTGTCAAGTTCGTCTCTCTGCTGTACGGAAGTACTGACCTGTTCACGGACTTGCACCTGTGCCCTCATGCATACGAAAATCAAGTTCCTCATCAATAAGTGATTATATCACAAAGGACTTGTTTTCAAATCAAAATAAGTGAGTATCTCACAATTTATACGGTCAAACAGATGATAATCGGTATACTCACCGGTAAGATGAACTCTCGTGCATACCTTGATACGGGAATGTGTCGTGATGTGGATGAACACCGGTTGGTAAGTATAAATCATACCTTAACGTATCCTCTCGCCATGATTACATCTGATAAGTTGAGCTTAAGTGGACAACAATACCGATAATTGTTATAGGATGCTTATCTTAATGTTAACTAACTGAACAACAAGAGTGTTTTGGCATGACCGTACACTGATATGATTCTCTTACCCTCGAAACTCGCAAAAAGAATGTTTGTATATATTTATTTACTGTTTAACTTTTATTTGTTTTCTTTTTTAAACAGTTTCGTCGTTTGGTGCATATCAGCACGACATTAGCGGTGATGTCGTTTGATAACACTCAAAGGATTTTAAATTGTTGTCGTTTACTTTCAAAAATACCAAAAAGATTTTAGGTGTGTTTTAATATAAACTTTATAAAAGCCAAAAAGATTTTATTTCTACTTTATTTTCGATCGTACGATGTTGGAGCTCAAGTCTTCGTTGCCTGAAACCTGAACGAAAACCAAACTGACTAAATCTTCATAAACGGTCGAAATTTGCATGTTTTGAAAGTTAGAATTTAAAATTTGAAAAATTTATTAAACTTTCAAACTGTCGGACGGTGCTTGATTGTGACATGGTCATTCGTGTGTCATTTGCTTATACTATGTTCCAAGCAGTTGTTCTCATTACGCGTTTAGATTTCTTGCATGTGCAGATTCTAAAGGCTAGGAGAACATGGTCGATGACAAGCTTTGGAATGAAGACACGACGAGAAGGCACTCAAAAGATGAAGATGATCGAGTTGCCGCTGGCTATCATCAACACCACAAGGATCTCACTTCATAAAGTTAAAGTATTTCACGAGCATAACTCAAGGGGGAGCTTATGTTAAGGGGGAGTTTGTTAACACACTGCCTACATGATACGGGTAGTTTGTTGATACACTCTCTGCTTTCAAGACGTGAAGACTTTGAAGATCCTCCGACCATGAAGACTTGAAAGGACATCAGAGTTTTGGAAACTCGAAGACCAAAGACTGTCGAAGTTCGAGACAAGTCTACATCTATAGAAGATAAAGACAAGATAAAGACAAAGCTACAGCCAAGGGGGAGTTTGTTGGTGCACTTGTGTCTGTACTTTGTCTGTATTCGGTCTGTATGTAAACGATGTTTCCAAATCAGTCTGTAAGTTGACCAAGTCAACTATCCTCCTAGTTTGACTTGGACAACATGATGTTTATCTGAATCGAAGGATAGCCTCGAAGGATACGCATCATCCTTCGAGGTGCTCGAAAGATATGGTTCGACCATGGTTCGACCATTAGGCATCGAAGGATGATCCTTCGATGTCCATGCTGATCTTTCGGACACATTGTCATCGACAGATGATCCTTCGGACCATCTGTCGAATCCTTCGGACAGACCTGTTATGTATGGGTATAAATACCCATGCAGTGTGTTAGTGTTAGACAGATGCACATTTGGAGAGTTAGAGAAACTCTGCTGGAAAACACACACACACACACTTTAGAGAGTTTGCAAACAGATTGTAAACCTTGTGCTTGTAACCGTAAACCTTCATACGTATTAATACAGTGGTGTTAATCGGTGAACTTTGTGTGTTCTTGTGTTTGTTCTTGCTTCATCCCGGTTTGCCTAATAGCTTGGATTCCGCACTCGCTAGTGGGTTAGTATAACAAGGTTTAGGTTTGTTCTCGATCCTCCGAGAAAAGGGACCTACACCGGACAGTTCTTCAAACACAGCCCCTAAGGAACAAGAAACTTCACCATCCATGAAACAAAGTCCTCCAATTATCGAGGACTATGAGACATCGGATGATGAATCAGATGTGGCTGTAAGTGATCAGGATAAATCACTTAGCAAGATGAAAGGAGTAGATATTCCTCGAGAGAATCACATCCTTTGTGATCCTGATACTCCTGAGGTTCCATCTGTTGAGAAGCAAGTGATTGATCCTGTCAAGGTTGATAAGACAGGTGTGTCTACTGTTAAAAGCAGTAATGTGTTGTACACTTTGGTTGGAGATAATAAAATCTACTCAGATCATGTTTTTCCAATTAAAAATGTAAATAAATCTTTGATTGACAAAGTCTTTGAAGACAATACAAATAAATTTTTGGGAAAAACACTTCCAGGAATTGTGGTAACACAATGTGATCCAATTCCTAAGGCTGAGATTAGGAAACAATTTGGTAATCAAAAATCTCCAACCACTCCACAACCCACTGCTTCTAAGGGTAAACAACCACAACGAGCTCCAAAGCCAAAGGCTAAAGTTGAATCAAAAGGAGCTCGTTACATGAAGAAAGGAAAAGATGTTAAGTTTGTAGCATCAAGAGGTACAGATAAAATTGAGACTTTTGAAAACAAATCAAACACTGATTTTGTACAACAAGTCAAGATTTTGAAACGAAACAGTGATAACAATTACACCCAACACACAAACGGGTGTGATGAAAGAGCAAGTACCTCAGGTTCTACAAGCTCAACATCTGGTAGTCGATCAAGTTCTCCTAAGTCTGTTGAAAGGAGAACTTGTTTCAAATGTGGAGAAAATGGGCACATTATCAGAAATTGCCCAAATGCTCCAAAGAAGAAATTTGTTGAGAAAACTCCACCTGAAACAGTTCACCCTCAACGTCGGTCAGTTTCACCTAAACTAGATAAACGAAGTGTAAAAGAACAAGAAACTAAACAACGACGTAAGAACATAAAAACTGTTGAAAAAGCTTTAAAATCTGAAGTTAAAACAGTACAAAAGGAACCAAGTGTGTCACAACCTGTAAAACCAGAATCTTCAAAAACTGGTAGACACAGACAAACTTGGTTACCTAAGTCGGGTGACAATTCAGGGGGAGCAGTTGTTCTTGAAAACCATCAAGAGATAGAGCTTACGTATCGTGATGCCAAGGGACGACCCAAGACCACTAAGGCTTGGGTCCCCATTCTCAACTGATGTGTTTATCTGACATGTGCAGGATGTTCTAGGAGGAACTATTAATAGTCATTGGATTGTTGATAGTGGAGCATCCAGGCACATGACTGGCGACTTACGGCTCCTGTATGACGTGAGAAATATCAGAGGAGGGTATGTTGCTTTTGCGGGTGATAAAGGCGGGTACATCACTGGAGAAGGAAGTATCTCAAATGGTATCGTGTGCTTTGATAAGATCAATTATGTGAAGCAAATTGATCACAATCTTCTCAGTGTGTCGCAAATCTGCGATAAAAAGTTCTCAGTGATTTTTGATGATGCTGGCTGTTATGTGCTGAAGCCTGGATTCAAAATTCCACAAGAATGGGTTCTCTTATCGGCTCCGAGAGTTAATGATCTTTATATTCTCGATATGAGCCAAGCGATTACTACATCTGCACAAGTTACTTGTTTTGTCTCAAAAGCCACAGAAAAGGAGTCTATATCTTGGCACAGAAGAATGGGACACATTCACTTGAGGAAAATGAACCATTTGGTGAAAAATAATCTTGTGAATGGTGTGCCTGTAAGAAGTTTTCATCTACAAGATATCTGTGTCTCGTGCCAAAAGGGGAAGCAAACGAAGAAGTCTCACCCTTTGAAGAAAATCAACACTGTTAGCATGCCTCTCGAACGTCTTCATATGGACCTTTTTGGACCTATGAAGCACAAGACAACGTTTGGTGATGCTTATTGTTTAGTAGTTACTGATGACTACTCTAGATTTTCTTGGGTATCTTTTATGGCACACAAGAGTGAAACTCCTGGCATCCTCAAGGATCTTCTTACAATGTTGGAAAATCTCTATACGTTGAAAGTGAAAAGGATCCGAAGCGACAATGGAACTGAATTCAAGAATCAAGTTATGGATGAGTTTTGTACTTCTAAAGGCATTCTTCATGAGTACAGTTCTCGTTATACTCCACAACAAAATGGTGTCGCTGAGAGGAAGAATCGAACTATTATTGAAACTGCGAGAACAATGTTAGTAGAGTCGGAACTCCCTATTCAATTCTGGGGAGAGGCTGTATCGGCTGCTTGCTACACGTTGAACAGAGTTCTTACAGTTAAGAGACATGGCAAGACTTGTTTCGAACTCCTTCAGAGAAGGAAACCGGATCTTTCTTACCTTGAACCGTTTGGTGCTCCCTGTACTATGATTGAGCCGGATGGAAAGTTTGGTGCAAGAGCTATCGAGGGTTTCTTCCTTGGATATGCAACTCCGAATTTTCGTGTTTGGAATCTAGCTACCAAAAAGATTGAGCTTTGGAGCGAAGTTAGGGTTCAAAGGTACACGAGTCCTGTTAGGGCTCCGGGTGATCCGTGGATGTTCGATTATGATGGGCTATTTGACTCCTTTAATCTGCCAACCTTTGACGAAGAATCAGCAGCGGCTCGAATGTTGTTGGAAAGTGACAACGCTGCTGTCTCGCCATTGGTTAGACCTATTGTTGTTGACCCTCAAGCTTCTACGTCAGTCAACAATATGGTTCAAAATGAGGTTTATGAAGATGCTGCTGATTATAATGACTCTTCTGAAGATGATGAATATCATGATGCAGCCGAAGGATCTTCAGCTCCAGCTGCTCCTGTTCAAGGTGCCTCTGGTGATACACCTCATACGCAGAATATAGATACTGCTGAAGGGAATGCATCCACCTCTAACCACATTCCTGGTGTGGAGTTGGTTGTTGATCTTAATTTGAATAATTTGGGTATCAATGCTCGTGTGCCAGATAATCCTGAAATGAGGATTCACGATACCCATTCCCAGCAGAATATCATAGGAGATGTCCATCGCGGAGTGCAGACGCGTAATCAGCTGAGAAACAACCGGAATGCTGGTTTGTATTCAGCTATAAGAGAATCTGGTCAACAAAATGACTGGTCCTTCGCGTGTTACGTGTCACAAGAAGAACCAAAGTCGTGGAAAGAAGCTTTGAAAGACAGTGCTTGGGTTGAAGCCATGCAAGAAGAACTGCAGCAATTTCACAAGCTGGGTGTTTGGAAGCTTGTTGAAAAGCCTGAGAATTACAAGAAGATTGGCACTCGATGGGTCTTCAAATGCAAGAAAGACGACCGTGGAGTAGTTATTCGAAACAAAGCTCGTTTAGTCGTTCAAGGTTTTCGTCAGATAGAGGGAATCGACTACAACGAAGTCTATGCACCAGTTGCACGTCTGGAAGCTATTCGAATCTTTCTGGCTTATGCCTCATTCAAAGGATTCAAGGTTTACCAGATGGACGTCAAAAGTGCATTTCTACATGGTGTGGTTGAAGAAGAGGTATATGTCGAACAGCCTCCAGGTTTTGAAGATCCTGTTCATCCCGATCGGGTTTGGTTGCTCAACAAAGCTCTCTATGGTCTTCATCAAGCGCCACGAGCTTGGTATGCAACCTTATCTACATATCTGCTGGAGAACGGTTTTCGAAGAGGTCTTATCGATTGTACTCTCTTCATCAAAGAACAAGATGGAGATCTTCTTCTGGTACAGGTATATGTTGATGATATTATTTTTGGTTCTACTAATGATGTTTTGTGTAGGAATTTCGAGCGCATCATGCAGGATAAGTTCGAGATGAGTGCTATGGGGGAAATGAATTTCTTTTTGGGCCTACAAGTGCAACAAACGGAGTCTGGGATATTCATCCATCAGACTAAATATGTTGGAGACATCTTGAGCCGGTTCCAGATGTCCGATGCAACGCCCATTGGTACCCCACTGCCAACTAATCACGGAATTACTCCAGACCTGAAGGGTGAACCTGTTAGCCCTTCATACTATCGCGCGATGATCGGATCCCTTATGTACCTCACAGCATCAAGGCCAGATATCATGTACCCAACGTGCCTACTTGCCAGATATCAAGTTAATCCGAAGGCCTCACATCTTGCAGCTGTCAAAAGGATTTTTCGTTATTTGAAGGCTTACCCCGACACCGGTCTGTGGTATCCTAGGGATAATAACTTTGACTTAGTCGCATTCAGTGATTCTGATTTTGGCGGATGTAAAATCGACGGCAAATCCACAACGGCTGGATGTCAGTTTTTAGGAAATCGCCTAGTCACATGGCAGTGCAAGAAGCAAACGTGTGTCGCTACATCAACATGCGAAGCTGAATACATTGCTGCCTCAAGTTGTTGTTCACAAGTTCTTTGGATCCAACAACAATTGCGGGACTACGGTTTTGAATTCCTAACTACTCCTATATACGTTGATAATTCTGCTGCTTTAGATATCACTAAAAATCCTGTGCAGCATTCAAAGACCAAACACATCGAAATCAAATATCACTTCATACGTGATTGCTTTGAGAAAAGGCTAATCGATGTTGTTAAGGTCCACACCGATGACCAACGTGCCGACTTATTTACCAAAGCTTTTGACAAATCTAGATTTGACTTCTTATTATTGGTAAATGGCATTAAGGTCAAGCAAGAGTAAAACCAACATCGGAAAATCATTTTTGTAAATATCTTTGTGTGTTTTTAAATTTATCTTAGTTTATTGATTTTAGGGGGAGTAAATCCAAAAATCGGAAAATACAAAAACATCGAAAAATTTCAAAAACACAAAAACAATAGAAAATCAAAAATGAGTTTCCTGGAGAGCAAAAGAGAAAATGATAGTACATCAGTGGTCTATCCAAACCTCTTTAAACCTTAAATGAAAAACGATAAGCAGCTCTATATAAGATGTATCGGTAGGCTCACAATCATTTTAAAGTGTGCAGGGTGATATAAATCTTAATCGACTGAAGATCAGGTGGGAACCATTCATTGGCATATGGTCTTAGTACCGAAATTTCGTTTGATAGATTGCCGAGGTTCTGAGATATTCGGTCTTTATGCTGCTTATCATCTGGGTATCATGGTTGTATCTTTTACCGAAAAATAACGGGGACGCAAGTCTAGATCTTCCATGATACTATACATACGTGTACATATTACATACTGCATTCGACCTCAATAAGTGATAAACAATCACATGTCCAAATCAAATAAGTGATAAAATATCACATTTATCCGGGTGTCAAGTTCGTCTCTCTGCTGTACGGAAGTACTGACCTGTTCACGGACTTGCACCTGTGCCCTCATGCATACGAAAATCAAGTTCCTCATCAATAAGTGATTATATCACAAAGGACTTGTTTTCAAATCAAAATAAGTGAGTATCTCACAATTTATACGGTCAAACAGATGATAATCGGTATACTCACCGGTAAGATGAACTCTCGTGCATACCTTGATACGGGAATGTGTCGTGATGTGGATGAACACCGGTTGGTAAGTATAAATCATACCTTAACGTATCCTCTCGCCATGATTACATCTGATAAGTTGAGCTTAAGTGGACAACAATACCGATAATTGTTATAGGATGCTTATCTTAATGTTAACTAACTGAACAACAAGAGTGTTTTGGCATGACCGTACACTGATATGATTCTCTTACCCTCGAAACTCGCAAAAAGAATGTTTGTATATATTTATTTACTGTTTAACTTTTATTTGTTTTCTTTTTTAAACAGTTTCGTCGTTTGGTGCATATCAGCACGACATTAGCGGTGATGTCGTTTGATAACACTCAAAGGATTTTAAATTGTTGTCGTTTACTTTCAAAAATACCAAAAAGATTTTAGGTGTGTTTTAATATAAACTTTATAAAAGCCAAAAAGATTTTATTTCTACTTTATTTTCGATCGTACGATGTTGGAGCTCGAGTCTTCGTTACCTGAAACCTGAACGAAAACCGAATTGACTAAATCTTCATAAACGGTCGAAATCTGCATGTTTTGAAAGTTAAAGACCTAAAATTGACAAATTTATTAAACTTTCAAACTGTCGGACGGTGCTTGATTGTGACATGGTCATTCGTGTGTCATTTGCTTATACTATGTTCCAAGCAGTTGTTCTCATTACGCGTTTAGATTTCTTGCATGTGCAGATTCTAAAGGCCAGGAGAACATGGTCGATGACAAGCTTTGGAATGAATACACGACGAGAAGGCACTCAACTGATGAAGTTGATCGAGTAGCCGCTGACCATCCTCAACACCACAAGGATCTCACTTCATAAAGATAAAGTCCATTCACGAGCATAACTCAAGGGGGAGCTTATGTTAAGGGGGAGTTTGTCAACACACTTCCTACATGATACGGGTAGTTTGTTGATACACTCTCTGCTTTCAAGGCGTGAAGACTTTGAAGATCCTCCGACATTGAAGACTTGAAAGGACATCAGAGTTTTGGTAACTCAAAGACCAAAGACCGTCGAAGTTCAAGACGAGTCTGCAACTATAGAAGATAAAGACAAAGCTACAGCCAAGGGGGAGTTTGTTGGTGCACTTGTGTCTGTACTTTGTCTGTATTCGGTCTGTATGTAAACGATGTCCAAAGTCAGTCTGTAAGTTGACCAAGTCAACTATCCTCCTAGTTTGACTTGGACAACATGATGTTGTCTGGATCGAAGGATAGCCTCGAAGGATACAACTGATCCTTCGAGGTGCTCGAAAGATATGGTTCGACCATAGTTCAACCATTAGACATCGAAGGATGATCCTTCGATGTCCATGCTGATCGTTCGAGCTCCCTGTAATCGATAGATGATCCTTCGGACCATCTATCGAGTCCTTCGACCAGAACTGGTATGTATGGGTATAAATACCCATGCAGTGTGTTAGTGTAAAACAGATGCACACATAGAGAGTTGAGAGCATTCTGCTGGAAACACACACACACACACTTGAGAGTTTACATCTTTGGTTTTGTAAACATTGTGCTTGTAACCGTAAACCTTCATACGTATTAATACAGTGGTGTTAATCGGTGAACTTTGTGTGTTCTTGTGTTTCTTCTTACTTCATTCCGGTTTGCCTACTAGCTTGGATTCCGCACTCGCTAGTGGGTTAGTATAACAAGGTTTAGGTTGTTCTCGATCCTCCGAGAAAAGGGACCTACATGCACATAGAAGACAAGACACCTCATCTAAGTGAATTCCACGCCTAACCAACTCCACTCTCGTTGGAAGCCTATTCAGCTCCGCTCGCCATGACATTATCTTACACTTTAAAAGGAGTCCAACCCATCCATTTCATTTTAAAAGTAAGGCCCGAATCAAACCTGTGAGAGATCAACTTTTTAGCCATCTTGACCATGAACCACCCATTGCTGTCTCCCCTCCATATCCAGCGATCTTGCCATCTACTCCACTCGTGTTCGTGAATAGCCGCCAATAAGTCAAATAATTCAGCAACTTCTGCAGGTGTGGTAGGATTTCTTCACACCACTCCCACACCAAATGCTTTTAATGATGTTTAGGAATGTAAAATGAACAATATATTTAAAATTCTTATTGAAGGGATGTAGCCGCACTACACAATTCATAACTCCTAAAGAAGAAATTCAAACTACGCAGGGGTGGGGTTTTTAACTGAAGCCCTAAAACGGACCTAAATAAAACTAACTGAAACCCGATTATGGCGTTACTCGATTAACCTGAACAAGATGGAACCCCGAACCAAAATAGTATTTAGGTTGGTAATTGGGTTAACAAATGTTAATTGGATTAACCCGAATTTACATATCAGTTATATATATACTTACATAATCAACATATATAATAGTTGGTTGATTCTACCATATGTTTTGTTATTGTTTAGAACATGATGTTTTTTTTTTGTTGGTTGTTTGAGCGACTGACGCCATTGGTTGATATGGGTTGGTTTTATGCGTATTCTATATGATGTTTTTTTATTAATACAAATTATTACATAGTTAGTCCCTGTGGTTAGCACAAAATAACATACTTAGGTACTAATAGTTTAAAATCACCTTCTAGAGTATTAACTTTTCATTTTGTAACATTTGGAGGTATTAGCTTCTAGGGTATTAACATAGTTAGTCCCTGTGGTTTGCACAAAATAATATACTTGGGTACTAATAAAATGTGATTTGAAACCTACAAATAACATCAATACCTCCAAACGTTACAAAATGAAAAGTTAAAACCCTAAATGTGATTTTAAACTATTAGTACCTAAGTATGTTACTTTGTGCAAACCGCAGGGACTAACTATGTAAATAACTCTTATTAATATGTGTTTAATTGAGAAGTGTGAATGGATTTGGGAACTTAAAAGTGATATAAAAGGGGAGGGATAAATAAAAGATTTATTATAAATAACTAAAGGACAAAATCGCCTGTAAATTAACGATGCCATATGGACCGTGTTAGCCAAATGGATGGAAAAGGAAAGATTTGGAAACCAGGAGGAATCAAATGCGGAAAACTAAACCTTTGATCTAATGTCGCAAAAGTGACCAAACCTTAGATGAAAATGACATTTTACTTTAATAATAATAAGCATTGTAACTTGTATTGAGAAATCCATATACCGATTAACCCATATCTCTTAACCTCTTTGCTTTAACTTTATTTTTCAGAATTCATAGCAACCATATTGTACCTGAAATCAAACAATCTTTACGTGTCATACCAACGGGGTTGCATCTGAAATCAAATCCCACAAACAATCTTTACGTGTACATATTGCAATGGCTATAGTAGAAGTCTTTATTGGAGCATTCATTAGTGCTGTGTAGCCTCACCTGATTTTATCAGGCTGGCTAGATCTGCAACAATACATTCATAGCTCAACAAATTGAAGAACACCTCAGCCCTGATCCTAGTTGTACTTGTCGATGCAGGTGAGAAGCATATATCAGAAACATCAGTTCAGTTGTGGCTGAACCAACTCCAGCATTTGGCTTATGAAACAGAAGATGTGCTTTATGATCTGGCCACTGAAGCTATGAGGTGCCAATTGAATAAAGAAAATTATGCCAACGCCAGCACGAGTAAGATATCGAAATTCATTCCAATCAAATTTCTTGCTTTTAAATATGGTCAGAAGATCAGTTCCAAGCTAGAAGCGATTACAACCAAACGACGTGAACTAGTTGAGGAGAAAAACTTTTTAGGTTTGAATATAATGTTCCAAGCTAGAAGCGATTACAATTAGAGCTAGTAAACGGTTGGAGGAAACTTCATTAGTTGATGATTATCCAGAGCCGGCCCTTAAGGAGGGCGGGGAGGACAACCGAACAGGGCCCATGATTTCGTAGGGTCCGTAATTTTAAAAAAAAATCCGATATTATATATGTAAAAAAAAATTTAATAGGGTATAACCAAAAATATATTAACATAGGCCCACTTAAAAAAATCATATTGTTTAAACTATTTAGCCCATTAGGTTAGTGAGCCCAATACCCAAATATTTTCTAAAAACTAATTAAAAGAATAAAGTCTGGGAGTGGGCGGCAATCAGGAACAGAAACGTCGAACTGTCGAAGGAACTGAGGAAGAACAGAAACGTCGCAGTTGCAAGTTGCACAGCCGATCATCATTCATCATCAGCAGGCCTTCGATTTCAGTCACAGCAAGCAGGTCAGCAGTAGTGCAGTACGCACAGCCTTCGTTTATGTTGTTGTCGATTGTCAAACATATGGAATTCATTTATTCAGTTATATGTCGAATTCATTTATTCATTTATTCACAGCAAGATTGATTTTCATCTTTTCGATTTCAATTATATATGTCGAATTCATTTATTTAGTTAACTTATATCGATTTCGGATTTCAGTTCATTTATGTAGTTGTTGTCGAACATTATTTAGGCGTTAATGACTTAATAGCTCCTAAACAACCATCCGGATGGCAAAAACGTCAAAAGAGGAAACGACAAGATGAATTGGTGAAGTCACAAAAGGGTGCTATGCAAAAAAGGGTTGGCGATGATTGCTATCGAGAACGAAGTCTTAGATGATATAAACTGTGAAGAGTTCGATTCACCAATTTGCTATCAAGAATGCAAGGAGAGCTTCACGAATTATTGGTTAGCTATTAGCTTATTAGTTTTTACGGTATGTCATTCATTCGAATACTATATTTTTGTCAACGGTTCAAAGTTGTATGAAAAAACTAGTTAAAATTTTTTATTTAGTTAAGACCTAAGGGCACGTTTTTCGAGCTCGAACAGGGTACATGAATTCTTAGTACCGGCTCTGTGATTATCTTTTAAAAATAAACAATGCACGTGTTCGTAAATTAACCCAAATCACATTAGCCATACAACACGAGACAGAACTCCAACGAACTGAGTCAGGCAGAGCCTTAACATGCGTTACGGAGCCCTAGATCAATCAGGTAGGGTAACAAATACGTGATCGGGGGTTAAAATACTTACAACGAGGCAGAGCTTTGCGTTTTAAGGGTATTATATACCTTAATATTGCACTATAACTTTGTGAGAGAAAAGAAATTTTGAACGATGAACAACTGAGGCCTTCGGCCCTTTTTATAGGCTAGAATAGGGGTGGCTCATGCCCCGCGAGTCCCCACCCATTCTCCTTCGCGGCCCGCGAGCCATCTAGACTAGG